>NC_059135.1:95558685-95861715 GCF_020740605.2 Lemur catta | reverse complement strand
ACTGCTTCTGATGGGTCCACCCCCAGAGGGTTGGCTTGACCTAAGACCAGTTTGGCAAGTTGAATCACTGTGTTGTGGACTTTCAGTTAGTAGGCAGGATTCACACTATTTGCAAGCAGAAAGCCTCTTCTCCCTCTCTTTTTCTTTCCCTCCCTTCTTCTTTTTTTTTTTCTTTCTTTTTTCTTCCCTTCCTCTCTCTTCCTCTTCCTTCTTCTTCCCCCCCCTGACTTTTGGTTCTTCCTCTGGGTGTGTGGTTTCTGTCTCTTTCTGCAGGAAAGACACTGGCTAGGCAGAGGAGGCAGTGCCCTCACTCCCTCAGTGCCCCAGCTGCTGCAGCTCCCACGGGCAAGGGTCTACACTGTCCCAGTGCTCCCAAGGTCCGGGCTCCACACTCTTGCGTCTGGGGAAGCACTCAGTGTTCACACCTGGGAAGGGGACCTGGAGAGGGTCTATGGATCAGGGGATGGAGCCTCCTGGGGAGCCGCCTGGCACCCTATGGCTCTGCAGCAGTTAGACCTTGGCCCGCACAATTGCTGCTGCCCACCCGCAGTTCACTGGTACTGGGGGGCAATATTCAGGGACCAATAGGAATCAGAGCTGGGGGTCTGGAGCACTCAGGAGTATATAGTAGCTCCTGGGCTGGAGGGCCACCGGAAAGGAAAAAAGAAAAAAAGAAAAAAAGAAAAAAAAAAAAAAGAAAAAAAAAAGAGAGAGAGAGAGAAACAATATGAATAACAAGGAAAATAAAGAGAAAACAAGAAAGAAAAGAGAAAGAAAGAAAGAAAGAGAGAAATAAAAAAAAAAAAGAAAGAAAGAAAAAATCTCGCTTTAATATTTCACGCTCGCGGACCCTCGCCTCGGCGCAGGCCCGCGTCTGTCCCTTTAAGAGATAGGGCGCTGGAGACCCGCCAGAGGCTTAGCTGTGGGAACCAAGATGGCGACCGCGCATCCGCCGGTTGCAGGCGCCCGGGGAGAGCGTTCAGAGCTCGGCAGGCGCCAGGGCCCACAGCAGCTCCCCGGCCGGAGAGCTGCCGTAGGGGCAGAAAAAAGCAAAAAAAAGTCCCGCTTTAATATTTCATGCTCGCAGCCCCTCGCCTTGGCGCAGGCCCGCGTCTGTCCCTTTAAGAGATAGGGCGCCGGAGAGCCGCCAGAGTCCAAGCTCTCGCCCGCCTATGTCACCTGTCCTCGGAGCTCCAGGTCTCCCGCGGTGATTCTGCACCGATTTCAGTCAGATCCTTGACCGAGTGGATGTGGGGGTCAGTGGGGAGATCAAGCCGCTTTGCTGTGGGGCTGAACCCGCCCCACTGTCCGGTGAGGCAGGTACGGCCGTCCCGCACTCCGCTGTCTGTTTTCCGTCCCGCACTCTCCAAATTATCTCGGTCTGATTTCCCACTCGCCTCTGTTTTTTCCTGTTCCCTGTGTCCGACGGTGATTCTCCGTGGGTTCACCTCACCCTTCCTGTGGAGGAGCAATCCTCCAGTGTTGTGGCAGGTGGAGATCCACGCCTTCCTCTCCGGGAGCACCCTCTCTTTACTTCTTTCACTCTTCAGCTTCTTTATGCAGGACTCTGTGGGGTCACTCTCAGGGTGCATAATTTAGCAGTCAGCAGAGGATTTCATAAGTGGATTTATTTGTATATTTTGGGGGGGTCTCAACCCCTTTATGTCTCATTTCTTTATAGGACCCCCACCCCCTGGTTTTCTGGCTGTTCTGACAGCCAGAAATTGTCTTCTGATACTTCAAACCAGTAAGGCAATCGTTTTCTATAGCCTGTGTTCTCAAGCAAAAGCTCCAAGGTTGTAAATTCCACCTGCCTGATCTCTGCTTTCTAAAGTCTAATACAGTCCTCTTTGTAACAATTCTTCAGTTCTGTCAAATAGGGCTTTAAAAATGTTTGTCCATATTTTATAATTGTTGTCTATCAGAAGTCTAAACTAAGCTACCAAATTTACCAATTAATCGTTTTAATTTTAATTATGTTTTTAGTTTATTTCTGATAATTATATTATTTCTCCAATCAGCTTCTCAATTCTTTGTAGTTACTTATTGCGTATAGTTTAAAGATCATTTTTTTCTTTATGCACATTTAACAAAGCCATATTTGAAATCCCTATGATTCTATATCAGTTTTATTTTGTTTCTGCTGGTTCTTTTTCTTGGTATCCTACTTCTTTGTGAGCATTGTTATTTTTTTTGTATACTACACATTTTCTATTTAACTTTTTTGTGACTTAGGTTGAAGTTATCTTTATATAGAAAATTTCTGTATTTGTTTCTTTTCAATATCTAGGGATGCTACTAATTTGGGTTACTACAAATTCAGTTCTTAACTTGGAAGTTTTTGAGCCATCCAAGGTGTAAACAAACTTAAAAGCTCTCTTGTTTCAAATTCTCTGTCACATTTTACCCCCCATACTATGTCAAAATATTATATTTTCATGTTGTTTGATTTAATTTGGGAATATGTTTAGATCATTTGAATGAACTGTAACTCTGTGGTGTTTCCATTTTTTGTGAGTGTCCTGAGACACTCCACTTTGTATTGGACCCAGACTTAAGCAGCTGTTCTCTGTTTCCCTGAATCTATGAAGACCAAATCTCCAGTCCCTCTGGTGACTATGTTCCTTGAAGTGGAAGCCAACAGCTGTACTCAGTCTGTCATTCTGGAGTTCTCCCTTCACTCGGTCCTTGTTCTGAAAGTTTGTTTTACAGATTGATCATCCCTAATCCAGTAATCAGAAATCTGAAAAGCCCAAACTCTGAAACTTTTTGAGCACCAACATGTTGCCACAAATGTTAAATTCCACAGCTGACCTAATATAATAGGTTGCAGTCAAAACTTTGTTCCATGCACAAAATTATTTAAAATGTTATATAAAATTACTTTTAGGATATGTGCATAAGCTGTATATGAAACATACAATAATTTCGTGTTTATATATTGGGATCCCATCCCCAATATATCTTATTATAATCTATGCACATATTTCAAAATCCAAAAAAATCCAAAATCAAAAACACTTCTGGTCCCAAGCATTTTGGTTAGCAGATATTCTAGGCAATTTGTTCTCATTTATTGAATCACTTCTATTTTAAGATTTCCCTAAAATTAGATTTATTAAAAGTTCTTTCAAATTATTTTTAGGATAGGGGCCTTAGATTACTGAGAAAAAAGTATTGGAAACTAAAAATACATTATTTCCTTAATCCTCACAAAAATCTTACATTAATGAACAATGATATGAGTCATTGACGTGTCCATTTTCAAAGCAAGGAAACTTAAACTGACAAAGTTTAAATAGCACCATATGTAACCACAGTGTGTGGTGGAACTACAAATACAGGTCTTCCCAATACAAAAGCCCACATTTTTTCTAACATCAACCTAGGTTTGAACACTGGCTTACCAAGTCACTTGCTGTATGACTTAGAAATTTTCTCACGTATAAAAATGTAACAATAAAGCCCATCATGCGTGGTTGCTTCATTCTTAAATGAAATGATATGTGCTTGAATATATGTAATAACTTATGGAAATCATTTATCAGATAACCTGACACTTATTACTACAAGTAATAGCTATAAATGCCTGTTATATTATTAATATATGTATAACATTTATATGGATACATATTTGCATTAAACTCATAATTATGTTATTGGTTGCTAAATAAATGATTGTTGAGTGAATGTATTAAGATATATAAACAATGAGTAAACTAACCAATTAAATTATTTACAATAGTAGCAATATCAGTTAAATAGAGCAGCCATCACTCTGCCTTCAGTATTTGCATGTTGTTCAGGTATTTTAGAAAGCCTATTCTGACCCAGAACACAGTTCAGAATGTTTGTGTTCCTAAGAGCAGTTAAAACCATTTTCCAAACATTTGTGTTATACTTAGAAAGAGTTGAGGCTGAGTGGTCTGAGCAATCAAACATTGATGTTGGAAGTCTGATCTTGACATCAGCTCCCAGTGCTGTTGCAAGCAAGTCACTTAACCTTGGGTTTCAAGTTTTTCATCTGTAAAATCAGGATAAAAACACTTACCTGCCCCTCAGGAAAATGTGAAGATTTCTGAAAGTAAATGTGCTAGAAAGTGCTTTGAATGTGAATATAACTCCTGAGATAGCAAAAGATGAATCCTTTCTTTTTGTTTCTATTCCCACTAGTATTACCTTCCTCAGTGGAAGAATGAAGTTTCATAGAATCCTAAGTATTGAAACCCAGAAAACTGGTCTCAGAACAATTTCAGTGTTAATCTCTCCATGGCACTGCTAGGTATACAGAAAGTGAAGACAGTATTTTGAACAAAGGAGACCCTACCTCCTTTACACTGGGCTTCCTGAAATCAGCAATGGTGCTATTCTAATTATAATTTTACCAGAATGTTCAGAATTTTCTCCAAGGAACAGATTTGACCTAGGAAAATATCAGGACATTTTGAAAGCTTGAAAAACTACCAAAACAATAAATCTGCTAAAACTGAAGTTTATCTCTATAAAGTCCTCAGTGAGGAAAAAATGAGGTTACTATGGGTCAGTCTGCTCAGAACTATTTTTCATTTCTCTCGCAAGCTCTGGGGACACAGCTTCCTTCTTTCATGTTGACATGCTTGCATCAAGCTACTTTGTCTGGTCTGAACCACAATCAAATGGAAACCCAGGGAAATTCTGAGTAAGCAATCAATTTGAATATGTCAGACAGAGGTGGAAAAAAGCACAAAATAACTGGACCAAGACTTGGAAATCATGACCAGGGAAAGTTATGAGTATATAGAAGGAGTTGCAGCTTGCAGAAGTTTCCTGAACTGAAAAGGTAGGACAAGTGGATAAGAAGAGAGGTGAGACAGCCTGGTACACTCTAGAACTTGGAGCTTTTCTGCCTTTCTAGCTGCAGAAACTAAACCCTGTGTCATTTGTCCCAAGCTATCTCCATGCCTTAGACTAGGTAAACACTCAGAACTTCTCTGTTTTCAATGTATTTTCTTTAGACATGTGGCAAACAATAATGTGAGCAACAGGAGGGAACATGGGGAAGAGGCTCCAAATCTTCACAGACATTTTATCTTCATTGTCCTAACTCTTGCCTGAAAATACAATTGGAAGTTTAAGAGCTCATCAAAACACCCAGACCACTACTTCCTCTCAACACAGCATTTAATTGCAGTCAAGGAGCACAAAACAGTCAAAATGAAGCAATCTTTATTCCCTTATTACAGGTTGCATCTCTAAGGACGTTATAGACTAGGTGAAAACAATTCTTACAAGTCTCTGACTGACTAGAGGCTCAATTCTGAGGTTCTTTGAATAGCCTTCCTGTAAACTCCTTAGCACTAAGTAGAATGCCAATAAAAGCCCAGTACAGGTAAGTTTGTATTTAGTCCATTATTAATTGGTTTCTCCTTCCATTGGATACCATTTACTTTTACTTTTATTATTTAGAGAGACATAATCTCTGATATGAAAATATCAGCATGTGTGATAAAGATGTTCTAAGAATGAAGTTGAGTGACAAATGTAATTACATAATTTTTAAAATGACAAGCATTAGCTAGAGCTAGAAATTGCTACAATGTATGCTTTATATTTTATTATTTTATTATCTCAAATATATTTCAAATGCATACATATTAATGGCTATCCTTCATTACATAATGCTAACTATCTTGGTGTGCATATGTCTACTATTAGCTCCTGATATAAAAGGACACATAAAGTTAGAGTTAAAAAGCTAGACCATCGTGGTACTCAAGTCTATACTTTCTCATTCTGATGTTGGAGACACTACCAAGGACCCCCAAAGCCACAAAATCCCTTTAACCTGAGTAAAGGAAATAGCTTTAAGTAGCAGCAAAAGTTTATGAGTGATTATACAATAAAATGTGGCAATAGCCACAGTTCAGAAAGATCAACTAATAAAAATTATTAAAAAACAAACAAACAAATGTAGAGGGGGGTAGTCCTATTTATCAATAACAAAGATTCACCAAAAAAGTGAAAAAAATACCTGAGTGGGAGCTGTGCCTCATCTGTCCTATGTGACACTGCAGAGCATGAGGGAGGCAATGGTTCGGATCCTGATACAGGCTCATGTTCAGAAGGGAAGATGGTGGGGTTCAGGGTTACCTTGATCCTTTCTACAGATTGTATTTGTATATCACAGTTCTTAGGGACTATTGTAAATAGCCCCCAATGCCAAAAATAATAGTAATTTTTAATCTAAGAAAAGAGACTGCCTTCTAAAATAAAACTAACTTCTAAGTGAATAAGATCAGAATACAGATTTTCGAAGTTACATAAAATGATTAAATGGCCTTCAGGTTATCAGTACTTGATGCAACTTATATTAATACATATGAAGAAAAAAAAAGTATTCAATGAGAAAGAGACCTTATAGCGTCCTTATGGTGAAGCTTAGAAACACAGGATAGAGTGAGTCTATGATTGGTGGTAGCAATATACTATTTTCCAAGGAAAAGCAATATTCAATAAACAATTTCCAAATACTACACCAAGGAGCATCACCATAAAATGAATGCAACAAATGATCTTAGCTTGTGGGCTTTTGATACAAACTCATCTCTATTACCTTCTCTGATTTCATATTTCCAAAGAAACTAAAGGCTAGCATAATAGAAGAAGAGAAGATTAATGATGGCAACTTCTATTCTTAGTTTTCACCTGAGGACAAATATTGGGTCTTCATAATAACATGTCTTATTATAAGTGAATAAATTTGTATCCTACTTTTTTGTATCTTGGTGAAATTTGTTAAAATGTATGTACTCCTGACAGCTAGATCTACTCCCCATATTTTGACATAATATGAACCAACAAGGTATAGAGGAAAACCTTAGATATCTGAAAAGTTACCCAAATAGCGAATGCTTCCCAAGAGGTATCCAGTTATAAGGGCTGCATCTGTGGTTTCATAAAGATGATATCCAGATCTTACCTTGTGACTAAGAAATAATAATTTTATTTTTTACACTATATACTTGATATCATTGAGGATAAACTATTACATTTTATCACCCTGCTGCCTGTTATGAGAGTGGATTAGAGTAGAATAAGGGTATAAGTGAATATATACTATTTTAGAGACATAGTGGAGATATAGAAAAGGACTTTCTCTCAGGGATCCAATATATAATTGAAAAAATATATAAATAATATATTAATATTATAATAAAACTAATAATAGCATCATATTCACCATGAAATAGAAATAGAAAAGATAGAATGGACATTTTAACAATGTTGATTCTGCCAATCCTTGAGCACGATATGTTTTTCCATTTGTTTACATCCTCTGCAATTTCTTTCCTCAGTGTTTCATAGTTTTCCCTGTAGAGGTCTTTAATCTGCTTGGTAATATATATTCCTAGGTACTACCCAAAATGTTTTATGGATTTCATGCAATCCCCATTAAAGTACCAATGTCAGTTTTCGCAGATGTAGAAAAAATAATTCTATGCTTCATATGGAACCAGAAAAGACCCAGAATAGCCAAATCAACCTTAAGAGAAAAGAACAAATTGAGAGGCATCACCTTATGAGACTTCAAGCTATACTACAAGGCTATGGTAATCAAAACAGCATGGTGCTGGCACAAGAACAGAGATATAGACCAATGGGTCAGAACAGAGAACCCAGAAATAAAACCATCCTCATATAGCCATCTGATCTTTGACAAAGCAGACAAAAACATACACTAGGGAAAAGAATCCTTATTCAATAAATGGTGCTGGGAAATTACATAGCCATATGTAGAAGAATGAAACAGGATCTGCACCTCTCACCTCTCACAAAAATCAACTCATGGTGGATAACAACTTAAACCAAAGGCATGAAACTTTAAGAATTCTAGAAGAAGAGGTTTTAAAAACTCATAGATATCAGCCTAGATAAGATTTTATGAAGAAGACCCCAAAGGCAGTCACAGCAACAACAAAAATAAATAAATGGGACCTGATCAAAATAAAAAGCTTCTACACAGCCAAAGAGACAATCAATAAAGTGAACAGACAACCTACAGAATGGGAGAAAATATTTGCATGCTATACATCTGAAAAAGGACTAATAACCAGAATCTACAAAGCTCTGGCAAATCAGCAAGGAAACATCAAACAACCACATTAAAAAATCAGCAAAAGGCATGAACAGAACTTTTCAAAGGAAGATAGACTAATGGCCAATAAGCATGTGAAAATATTCTCAGTATTTCTAATCGTCAGGGAAATGCAAATCAAACCACAGTGAGATATCACCTACCTCCAGTGAGAATAGCTCTTACCAAAAAGCGCCACAGTGAATAGAGGCTGGGGAACTAGTAAACATCCTACAGTGCACAGGCCAGTCCCCACAACAAAGAATTATCCAACCCAAAATGTCAATAGCATTGAGGCAAAAACCCCTGGAAATAAAGGGTCAATAAAGTGGTCCAAAAAAAAAGTGCCAAAATAACGGATACTGGTATGAATGCGGAGAGAAAGGAACAATTTTACAGTGTTGGTGGAACTGCAAACTAGTACAACCTCTATGGAAAGTAGTATGGAGATACCTCAAAGAACTGAAAGTAGAATTACCATTTGATCCAGTAATCCCACTACTGGGTATCTACACAAAGGAAAAAAAAAAAAAAAGACATTCTATAAAAAAGACATCTGCACTCAAATGTTTATAGCAGCACAATTCACAATTGCAAAGATGTGGAAACAACCGAAGTGCCCATGAATACAATGAGTAGATCAATAAAATGTGATACATATATTAGTCAGTATTAGTCAGTCAGCCATAAAAAAATGGTGAACTAATACCTTTTGTTACAACCTGCATGGAACTTCAGGCCATCCTTTTAAGTGAAGTATCACAAGAATGGAAAAACAAAAACTGTACGCACTCACTGCTAAATTGAAACTTACAGATCAACACCCATTTGCACATATGGTAAGTAAAATTCAATGGAAATCAAGCAGGTGGGAGAGGGGAGGAGGGGATGGGTGAATTTACACCTAACAGGTACAATGCACCCTGTGTGGGTAATGGACACACATAAAAGCAATTCATGTAACCTAAACATTTGTACCCCCATAATATTCTGAAATTTAATAAAAAGACAGAATGGTTTCTTGCCTAAGAGGAGAGATGATAAATTGTGTATTGCCAAGGAGGTTGGTACTTAAAGACCATGTCATTTCTCATAGGAGATGAGAATCTGAGGCTGAGGAACTTCATAAACTACAAAAGAAAATTTACCTTTTATGTTACTAATAGAGTGAGATACCCAGTTTTGCAGCACTCAAGCTACGCAGTCCACCACGTGTTTGTTCACTTGGTGCCGCTGTGGCATGCTTACCTTGTTATTCCCAATAGGAAAGGCCTGTCCAAGCCCCAGTTATGGGCTAGTTCTGCGCTAGTTTACCATACGTAAGTTCTCTGCCTTTATAGCTTTACAACAATCCTGTGAGGTCATTATTACAATCATTTTAGAGATGGGGGCCCTGAGGTCAGAGTGTTAAAGGAACCTGCTCAGGGTTGCACAGTCAATAAGTAGTAAAACCAGGATTGGAAGCAAGGTCAGTTTTCTCCAAGGCACATACCCTTTCAATTATGCATTCTTATTTTGAATTGCAAGTCACCATCTGGCTTTTTAGCAAGAGTAAAGGTTGGCACAATTAGAGTTGAAGTTTAAACATTATTTATTCCTTTGTCATTGAGGCTATGTTGATGACTTCGCTCTGAAGAGAAAAAAAATAAATAAAAAACACAGCAATGACAAAAATTAAGTGTATTGACATAAAAAAAGAAGTTCTGTATGTATGTTTCTACATATTTATTCCTCATTTTAATAGTACTTGCAAAATTATTTTATAGATGTTTGTTTTATAAAGAAATTTAAAACTGTAGTATTCCATGTTCCACTTTATTACAAAGGAGCCAGCCAAGTAATTTAATTCTAATTTCAATGTAAATTCCACATGTGCAATGCAGCTTGTTATGACTTTAAAAATATTTATATATTTGATTTTTCATTGATTGCTACTTTGTAATACTCAATGTTTCTACTGCAGCACTATAATGTAATTGTGTTATAAAACTACCTTCCTGTGTTAAAACAATTTTGTACATTTCACCATATAGAGTGGATCATTTCAGATATATGTTTTTCCTATTTGTTTAATAGGAAAAAAAAATCTCACCCTAGTTTGTTTGGCTTATAAATGACATTTTGAATATGAATATTTTCATAAAAACTTAATATTAAAATGTATTTTTTGGGAGTAGACCAACCCAGTTACTGGGAAGTGCTCAGGCATTCAGCATATCTTAGAACCAGACTCATTGATTGTTGGAGTTATTGTAGCACCCCCACCTCATCACAGGAGCTCTGAGAAGTAAATGCATTACTGAAGGTAGCCAAGGACAAAAGCAAATGTAACCAAAATAGCAACTGGGACCTTGTGCAGCCTCTGATTTTGCCTACTCTCCAGCCTCAAAATAGGATCAGATTTTGCTGTCTCCTTAAAAATGGCAGATACCATTCATCAAAAACTAGCAATAACAATCCTACAACAAATAAGGAACTCTGAAGTTACACTGAATTCCAAAATAAGACAAATACTTACTAAGCCCTTAGTCAATTGATCAGCTGAAGATAGCAGTAATCACATCATGGTTGCCATCCAGGATTTTCTATGTCACACAGGTTCCCTGGTCTTCTGTCTAGCCTTGTCTTTGGTACTTCTGTACTTGAAGAGGGCCAGTTTCAAAATTCATCTTTCCTGAACCTTGCATGATCATCAATAGTTATTTTCAGGATTGGCAGCAGGAACTACAGAAGCCGTCAGCTACCATAGCTTCTGAGCTGATTTTTCCTGATGACCTATGACCAAGCAGTGAATGAACACAATTTGTGTCAGCAGCCACTATGTAATGGACATTAAAACATGAACACTAAAAACCGATACCAGATTCCCAGCTAGTATCAGCTCATACTGTCATCTGAGAAAGGTCGCACGCATACTGTCTTTAGTTTTGCTCATTGATTTAGGGAGGCATACACCTCATATTCCTTGGGCTTCAGTATGTTCCTGCATTAGTCATTCTAGAAAAGCCACTATATGCTTGTTTCTAGTTTCAATAATAGAAGGGAGACAGTGGTTGCATCCACATAATCAAACTGATAAAAGATGGGTATAAGATTAAAGGATGTAAAATAAATCCTTTCATTTGTAGTGTTTCATTTTTTAAAATTGTTTAAATTCTGTTCAGTGACTATGTAAAGATAATTGTCCTGTTCTCTGACCCTACTGAGGTTTGGGGCAAGGAGAAGTTGAAGGTATTAGAAAGCACTTAGAAAAGGTGACGGTAAATAATAATGACCGAATACTAAAATGTACAAGCAACATTGTATAAATTATCATACATAATTCAAGATAACTTCATCACATTACTATTTTAATTTTACATTAGAGGAAATTGAGGCTCAGAAATGTGAAATAATTTGCTCAAATCCCCAAGGCTATTGGTATATCCAGTATTTGTAGTCTAATCTCTTGATGCTGAAGACAGTATTTATTATATTGTATGGTATGGCCTCCCAAGTAAGGGTAAAGTCATGCAGAATAACCATTTTTTATCCTTAAAATTAACTGATCCTTTTGATTAAACTGATAAGCTCTTGAGTATTTATCCAAAGATCTATTCAGAGAGAGGAGCTAAGCAGCGTTTGCACTAGGCCCATGGGATAAGGAGTTAATGCCTATTGTTCATGCTTCTGAAATTGTAAGAAGACCATGACAATTACTGTATTTGGCACCAGAGGGAACAGTGACTCCTACTCGGTATGTGATAGAACTGGGCATAAAATCTGAGGGGGGAGAAAAAAAGCTATATCAGTTTGTAATTTTTCTGGATCAGTTATATAAAAAGTTATTGAACTTACTAAGATTTTCGCCATTGAAAAAGTACTAAATAAAGTAGTAACAAGTAAATGGTCAAAGCAACCATATGCTTGAATAAATTTTATAGATCGAGATTATACAAATTCTGGTAAGAATTTTGGACCAAGGGAGAATAGTTGATATTGAATAGTACAAAATTATAATTATTATCCCAAAGCATGTATATATTTTTTCTTAATGACTGCAAAGACGTAGTCTTCATTGACTGACAGCCTGACACAGTGTGAGAAAGAAATTTTGGGAGCAGCTGGGTGTGTGGGAGGTTAAATTCCACATCCATAACCTACTTGATTTATAACTTTCAATTAATTGGAAATTTCTCTGACCATTTGTTTAATCTTCTTAATAACTGAAAATAATAACATTTATAACACAGGAGTATTACAAATAAAATATGTGAAATCACCTAGTAGAATGCATTGCTTATTGTCAGCCCTCAATAAATGTTAATTTCTCTTCTCTTATATATATTTAAGCCAAGTCCATTCAGTTGGTAAATACAATGGACGTATGTACCCTGCCAATCTCCTTACAGTGACTTTGGTACACAGTTATTCAAAACAACAAAAGAAGTCTCTGTTTTTTAAAATGTTACTCTTTAACATTTTATGAACTCCTTATGAAAATGTTTAATTGATAGATTTTGCGTTCTGTCATAAAGTAAATATCCTCAACTCTTGTCTCCTCTTCTCATAATGTGTTCTAATAATCTAAAAAAAAAAATTCTACTGAAATCCTACACTATAAGCAAAAAGAGGAGCCTTTCATCAGCACACCAGACAGTTACTGAATGAATGATCAATGTTTAAATTACATCTGTTTTCTTGCTGGTTCAAAACATCTGCAGAGTTTACAAATGAGTAATGTGTCATTTAACCATTTTCTTATTCATGCAAAAGACTCTCACATCTAATGGTCGTGATATGGTTAGATATTTGTCCCCTCCAACTCTCACTCAGGTTGAAATTTGATCCCCAGTGTTCGAGGTGGGCCTGGTAGGAGGTGTTTGGGTCCTGGGGCCTGATTCCTCATGAACAGTTTGGTGCCCTCCTTAAGGTAATAGTACTCCCTCTATTAGATCCCCTGAAAACTGATTGTTAAAAAGAACTTGGCACCTCCCTCTCCTTGCTCTCTCTTGTTCCCTCTCTTGCCATGTGACATGCCTGCTCCCCCTTCACCTGCCACTACAATCAGAAGCTTCCTGAAGCCCTCACCAGAAGCAGATGCTGGCGCCATGCATCTTGCATAGGCTTGAAGCAGAACCATGAGCCAAATATACCTCTTTTCTTTATAAACGACGCAGCTACAGGTATTCCTATATAGCAACAGAAAACATACTAAGAAAAGTAAACTCCATAGTATTGATTAAAATGGGTTTATTAGCATGAAAACCTTTTTCTCTTATTTTTGCCATCGGAAAAAATTTTAAAAATTTCCCCAAGTACTTCTGACTTGACTTTATTTGGAAGAAAATATTTGTTGTTCAATCATATTTTATTAATCTGAACTTGAAAGCAAAATCTCCATTTCTACCACTGTACCACAGAAATAGTTGCTTGTAAGAAAAAGGAATCTGAAAAAAGGATTAGTTCATTGTAACTTCAGGGAAAGAAACAACCAGAAAAATGTTATTCTTTCATCAAAATTTCATCATTGAAGGAATTTCTTGATAATAAAGAATAGTTCATGGAAAACAAATGTTGATTACATCACCCATTCCTTTTCTTTCTTGTCACTCTAGTCAGAGTGATGTAGAAATGAGTCGCGTATAGCTGATACACTAGGGATTAATCAACCGTTTCAAAGTACAATGTAATCTGGAGAGCATTTGCCTGCAGTTATACAGGGTGTCCCAAAATTTGCCATACATAGGGAAAATGCAAAATGGTATGGAGTCTTGTATGAAGACTACAAAGGAAAATTTTGTAAAATTTTATAATAAATATTTTGTAAATAAAGGTACATTTAGCTACAATTTCTCATTTGGTGTGAATTTACCCATCCTTCCTCCCCACTCCCACCTACTTGATTTCTTTTGAATTTTACTTCCATACATACATATAAGTGTTGATTGATTAGTTCCAACTTAGTATTGAGTGCACGTGGTATTTGTTTTTCCATTCTTACAATACGTCACTTAGAAGAATGGTCTCCAATTCCATCCAGGTTGTTACAAAAGATACTACATTAAAATTTTTTATGGCTGAGTAGCACTCGATGTTACACATATACCTCATTTTATTAATCCACTTACATACTGATGGGCACTTGGGTTGTTTACACATCTTTGTGATTGTGAATTGTGTTGCTATAAACATTCAAATCCAAGTGTCTTTTTTATAAAATGTCTTTTTTTTCCTTTGGGTAAATACCTAGTAGTGGGATTGCTGGATCAAATGGTAGCTCTACTTTTACTTCTTTGAGATATCTCTGTACTACTTTCCATGGAGGTTGTACTAGTTTGCAGTTCCACCGGCAATAATGTGTTCCTTTATCTATGCATACACACCAGCATCTGTTGTTTGGAGACTTTTGGAAAAGAGCCATCTCACTGGACTTAAGTGGTATCTCATTGTGGTTTTAATTTTCATTTCCCTGATGATTAGAGACACCCAGCATTTTTTCATGTTTTTATTGCCATTAGTCTAACTTCATTTGAAAAGTTTCTGTACATGTCTTTTGCCCACTTTTTAATGGGGTTGATTTTTTTCTTGCTGATTTGCTTGACTTCTTTGTAGATTCTGGTCATCAGACCTGTATCAAATGTATAGTATGCAAATATTTTCTCCTGTTCTATAGTTTGTCTATTTGCTCTATTGATCATCCCCTTGGCTGTGCAGAAACTTTTTAATTTGATCAGGTCCCATTTATTTACTTTTATTGGTACTGAGATTGCTTTTCACAAATTGCTTGCCTAGGCAAATTCCAGAAGAGTTTTTCCAACATTTTCTTCTAGAATTCTTATAGTTTCATGCCTTAGGTTTAAGTCTGTTATCCTTGGTGAATTAATTTTTGTCAGTGGTGAAAGGTGCATATCCTGTTTTCGTCTTCTACATGTGGCTGTCCAATTTTTCTAGTACCATTTATTGAGTAGGGATTCTTTACTCAGTGTATGTTTTTGTCTGCTTTGTCAAAGATTAGGTGACAATAAGAGGATGATTTTATATCTTGGTTCTCTGTTCTGATCCATACATCTATGTCTCTGTTCTTTTGCCAGAAATATGATGTTTTGGTGACTATAGCTTTGTAGTATAGCTTGAAGTCTGGTAAAGTGATGCCTCCCAATTTATTCTTTTTATGTAAGCTTGCATTGGCTATTTAGGGTCTTTCCTGGTTCCATACATAGCATAGAACTATTTTTTCTAGATCTGAGAAAAATGACATTGGTATTTTAATGGGGATTTCACTGAATATGTAAATCACTTTGGGTAGTATGACATTTTAACAATGTTGATTCTGCTGATCCATGAGTATGATATGTTTTTCCATCTGTTTACATTCTCTGCAATTTCTTTTCTCAGTATATCTTAGTTCTCCCTATAGAGATCTTTCCCTTCCTTAGCTGAATGTATTCCTAGGTATTTTATTCTCTTTTTTGCTATTGTTAAAGGTGTTGCATCTTTGATTTGATTCTCAGCTTGAATGTTGTTGGCATATATGAAAGCTACTGATTTGTGTACATTGATTTTGTAACCTGAGACTTTGCTGAATTTATTTATCAATTCAAGGAGTCTCTTGGTTGAATCTTGTTTCACACCTGATTTTACCAAACCTACAAAGACAAACTGGTACCTATACTGCAGAAATTATTCCATAACATTGATAAGGAAGGAATCTTCCCCAACTCATTCTACTAAGCCAAAATCACCTTGATATGAAAGCCAGGAAAAGACACAACAAAAAAAGAAAACAATAGGCCAATATCCTTTATGAATATAGAGTAAAAATTCTCAATAAAATCTTAGCAAACAGAATTCAGCTGCACATTAAAAAATAATTCACCATGACCAAGTGGGCTTCATCCCAGAGATACAAAGATGGTTCAACATATGCAAATCTATGACTGTAATTCATCACATAAATAGAAGCAAAAACAAAAACATTTCCACTTAGAAATGGTACCAGACAAGGTTGCCCACTATCACCACTTCTGTTGAATATAGTGCTAGAAGTCCTAGCCAGAGCAATCAGACAGGAGAAGGAAATCAAGCATATCCAAATAGGGAAAGAAGAGATTGAACTATCACATTTTGCTGATGATATAATCTTACATCTAGAAAATCCCAAAGATTCAATGATGTCTATCTTATCAGTTAGGTTTTTTGTGAGAAACTATGGCAGAGAGATGTTACATTCAGTCTCCCTAAGTTCCTTGTCTCAATTTTCTTATCTTTCCCTCTTTTGGTGACTTTTTGATCTACCCAATGAAAAAAGAGCTTCTCTCACATGAATAAATCTGATACTACTGTGCTTTTACTTTAATGAAGGCTTTATATGTTTTATGACATATGTTTGTATGTATCTGTATCCTTATTTGTGACAACAAAATAAATTAGGTATTTCTTATATATTATACACAGATATTATACATATATTTATGTATACATAGATGCACACACAACAAAATTGAGTTAAAATAAAATTTAAAAGATATTTTTTAAAAAAGGAAAAAATGAGTAGAATGTTAAAATTTGTTCAGGGGAGATTCATACTTTCCATGTCAACAATTAATCAAAAACTTAGTCCTGACCTTCCAACAGCCAAAGCAAAGGGTAAAATATTTGTCACAATATCTAATAAGAAAACTTGATTTGAAAACTTGATTACTTAAAATATGACATTAATAACTTAAGAAAAGATCTTCTACAGTCTAAATGTCACTAAAGTAAACAAAATATTCAATTTTCTTTAGCTGCTTTTCTGTTAGCCCCTCAATTCATGATAAGATAATAAAGTAAAATTGAAAGGAATTCTATAAAAGAGTGTCCCAAAGCTTTCAGATGATAAAAAAGTATGCTTACTATAAATTCAGATTCTTCATTTCTGTGCCAGACCTATGGAATCAGATCCTCTAGGGAAGAGGTCTGAGATTCTGAACTGATATGATTTGATTTCAGATAATTTTATTGCAGCTATTGGATCTTATTTTCTGTATTATATTTGGGTTTAAATTGAACCCTATTCTATTTTAGGTCCACTGTTTATTACCTGGTTGGCCCTAGACCAATTATTTAACCTGTCCTAGATTTATTTATAAATATACAGAGTAACATGTTACTCATAAAATTGTTGTGAGGTTGGAATGGCATGCAGAAAATGCCACTTAGGTACATAGTATATCGTACTGTTATTCTTATCTCTATTTGTCTAAGGGAAGTTTCTGGTTTTTGTTAAAGAATTGTTTGATATTGCTAGAGATCACTGTGTAATCAGGCTGCTCTTTTGGCCCTTCAAATCACACCACGGGGACCAATGGATTGTTTGCTTATAAAGGCAGCAATAATAGGCCTTTGACTTGGGGACCTATTCTTATTTAAAATATCCTGTCTTATTGTCTTTTATAACTTTCAGGCATCCTTGTCTCATATTTTGTGCTGGATAGATACATAATCATTGCTAGTGTCTCCTTATGTCAGGTTCTACTTTGAATGAAAATATCAAATCCTTTGGCTCTTAATCTATATGCTTTCTTTATTTTTAATAATGCATGAGCTCCAGGTAAGCGAAGGTCTGATTCTAGGGGTTTTACAAATAAGGTATTATTTAGTTTTTAATACAACACAATGATACAGATATCATTTTCTATATCGTTTTTCATATTAAGGAACTAAGGCACAGGGAATTTCAGAGATTTACTTAAGGTCATAGAGCTGGTAAAAAGACTGTGCTGTAACAGACAAATCTGTTTGGGTCTCACTCAATATTCTTTCCACCAGGGCACACATTTCCTTTTCAATTTTTTTATTGTGATAAAGTAACACATAAAATTTATCATCTTAACTATTTTTAATGTATAGTTCAGTGGTATTAAATATAATACATTGATAATGTTGTGAAAAGATCACCACTATCCATCTCCATAACTCTTTTCATATTGTAAATTGAAACTCTGTGCCCATTAGACAATAAATTTTTTTTTTTTTTTTTAATATATATATTTTTTTTATTTCAGCTCATCATGGGGGTACATAAGTTTAGGTTATATACATTTTCCATGTCCCACCCATCCCCCTGAGTCAGAGTCCCAAGCGCGTCCGTTCTCATTCTCCCGACAGTGCACCTGGCACTCATCATGTAGTCATACCTCCATCCCCTCCCCCCCCCCACCTCCCCGGGTCTGCACCTTCAAGCATGACCATTCCCCAGAGGGTGTGCAACGCACTCATCATGTAGGCATACACCCATCCCCTCCCCCGACCCCCCATCCCAGTCTGATATCCAATTGGTATCCTTCCCTGATGTACATTTAGGTGATGATCAGGGAAACCAGTTTTCTGGTGAGTACATGTGATGCTTGTTTTTCCATTCTTTGGATACTTCACTTAGTATAATGGGTTCCAGCTCTCTCCAGGAGAACCAAAGAGATGTCGTATCATTGTTATTTCTTATAGCTGAGTAGTACTCCATGGTATACATATACCACAGTTTACTAATCCATTCGTGGATTGATGGGCACTTGGGTTGTTTCCACATCCTTGCGATTGTAAATTGTGCTGCTATAAACATTCGGGTACAGGTGTTTTTGTTAAAGAATGACTTTTGTTCTTCTGGGTATATGCCCAATAATGGGATTGCTGGATCAAATGGTAGGTCTACGTGAATCTGTTTAAGGTATCTCCATATTGCTTTCCATAGGGGTTGCACTAGTTTGCATTCCCACCAGCAGTGTATGAGTGTTCCTGTCTCTCCGCATCCACGCCAACATGTGTTGTTTTGGGATTTTTTGATAAAGGCCATTCTCACCGGAGTTAAGTGGTATCTCATTGTGGTTTTGATTTGCATTTCCCTGATGATTAGGGATGTTGAGCATTTTTTGATATGTTTTTTGGCCATTCTTATGTCTTCTTTTGAAAAATTTCTATTCATGTCCTTTGCCCATTTTTTGATAGGATTGTTTGATTTTTTCCTGCTGATTTTCCTGAGTTCTAAATAGATTCTTGTTATCAGTCTTTTATCTGATGTGTAGTATGCGAAAATTTTTTCCCATTCTGTAGGCTGTCTGTTTATTTTCATGACTATTTCTTTGGCTGTGCAGAAGCTTTTTAATTTAATCAGGTCCCAGTCGTTTATTTTTGTTGTTGCTGCGATTGCCTTAGGGGTTTTCTTCATAAATTCTTTGCCTAGACCAATGTCTGTAAGAGTCTTTCCTACATTTTCTTCTAGAATTCTAATTGTTTCCCATTTAAGGTTTAAATCTGTTATCCACCGTGATTTAATTTTTGTGAGAGGTGAAATCTGTGGGTCCTGTTTCAGTCTTCTACATGTGGCTATCCAGTTTTCCCAGCACCATTTATTGAATAGGGACTCTTGTCCCCAGAGTATGTTTTTGTCTATTTTGTCAAAGATTAGATAGTTATATGAGGATGATTTTATATTTGGGTTTTCTGTTCTGTTCCACTGGTCTGTGTCCCTGCCCTTGTGCCAATACCAAGCAGTTTTAAGAACCACAGCTTTGTAGTATAGTTTGAAGTCTGGCAAATCAATACCTCCCATTTTGTTTTTATTGCTTAAGATTGCTTTTGCTATACGGGGTCTTCTCTGATTCCATACAAAGTGTATAATTATTTTTTCTAAATCTGTGAAAAATGATGTTGGTATTTTAATAGGAATTGCATTGAATCTATAGATTACTTTGGGTAGTATAGACATTTTAACGATGTTAATTCTTCCAATCCATGAGCATGGTATGGATTTCCACTTATTTACGTGTTCTGCAGTTTCCTTCCTTAGCGTTTCATAGTTCTCTTTATAGAGGTCCTTTACCTCTTTAGTTAAATATATTCCTAGATATTTTATTTTCTTTGTTGCTATTTTGAAAGGTATTGAGTCCTTAATTTGGTTCTCCGATTGAATGGTATTGGCATATATGAATGCCTCTGATTTGTGTGTATTGACTTTGTAACCTGAGACATTACTGAATTCGTTAATTAATTCCAGGAGTCTCTTGGTTGAGTCCTTGGGGTTTTCCAGGTACAACATCATGTCATCAGCAAAGAGTGAGAGTTTGATCTCTTCTGTCCCTATTTGGACACCTTTGATTCTGCTCTCTTGTCTGATAGCTCTCGCAAGGACTTCCAATACTATGTTGAAAAGTAATGGGGACAGTGGGCAGCCTTGTCTGGTTCCAGTTCTGAGTGGGAATGCTTTCAGTTTTTCCCCATTCAGTATGATGTTGGCTGTGGGTTTGTCATATATGGCTTAGACAATAAATTTTTATTGCCCATCCCCTCATCCCTTGGCAACCACCATTTTACTTTCTGTCTCTGTGATTTTGACTACTCTAAGTGCCTCATATAAGTGGAATAATACAAAATTTGTCCTTTGTGGCTGACTTATATCACTTAGGATAATGTCCTCAAGGCCCATCCATTTTGTAGCATATGTTAGAATTGGCTTGCTTTTTAAAGTTGAATAATATCCCATTGTAAGCATATACCACGTTTTGTTTTTCTATTCATCTATCCATGGACAGTTGGATTTCTTCCAGGATTGGTGTTATTTCATCTATAAAAATTTGTTAGAATTCACCAATGAAGGTATTGGCTCCAGGACTTTTCTTTGTCAGGTGATTTTTGACTACTGTTCTAATCTCCTTACTAGTTATAGGTAGGTCATTTCTCTTCTATTTCTTTTCAGTCTTGGTAGGTTTTGTGTTTCTAGGAATTTTTCTATTTCATCTAAATTATCTAATTTGTTGGCATATGATTGTTCACAGTACTATTTTATAATCATTTTTATTTCTGTAGAATCAATAGTAATGTCCTCACTTTCCCACTTTCTTTTTGTTTTTTTTTTTTTTTTAGTAATTTGAATCTTCTCTTATTTTTTCTTAGTCCATCTAGCTAAAGGTTTATCAATTTTGTTGATCTTTTCAAAGAGTCAACTTTTGGTTTCATTGATTTTTCTCTCTTGTTTTTCTTTTCTCTATTTCCTTTATGTCTGCTCTAATTTTTTTTATCCCCTTCCTTTTGATAGCTTTGGGTTTAATTTATCCTTCTTTTTCGAGTTTCTTAAGTTGTAAAGTCAGGTTGTTGATTGGAAATCTTTCTTGTTTTTTAATGTAAACATGTATAGCTGTAAATTTCCCCCTTAGTTCTGCTTCTACTATGTCCCATACATTTTAATATGTTGGATTTTCATTTTTATTCATCTCTAAATATTTTCTAATTTCCCTTGTGATTTCTTCTTTTACCCATTAGTTTAAAAATGTATTGTTGAATTTCCATAATTCTGTGAATTTTTCAGTTTTATTGATTTCTCCTATTGTGGTTGGAAAAGATACTTTATATATTTATCTTTTAAAATCTATTGAGTCTTAATTTGTGGCCTAACTTGTGATCTATCCTGAAAAATGTCTCATGTACACTAGGGAAGAATTTGTATGGCTGTTATTGTTGGGTAGAATGTTCTGGATATGTCTGATAGGTCTAGTCCTTTATTTTGTTATTTAAATCCTCCATTTCTTTACTTATGTTTGTTTGTTCTATCCATTATTGAGAGTAGTATATTGAAGTCTTTAACTACTGTACAACTATTTCTCCTTTCAATACTGTCAGTTTTGCTTCAAATATTTTGATGGTCTGTCATTAGGCTCATGAATGTTTATAGTTGTCATATCTTCTTGCTTCATTGAACCTTTTATTATATTATGTCCTTCTTTGTCTCTTGTAACATTTTTTTAATTTAAAGCCTATTTTGTCTCATATTAGTATAACCACTTCTGGTATCTTTTGGTTACTATTTTCATGGAATGTATTTTCCATCTTTTTATTTTGAATATATTTGTATCTTTGAATCTCATATGAGTCTCCTACAGACAGCATGTAATTGAATCATGTTTTTGTATCCATTCTTCCAATCTCTTATCTTTTGATTGGAGAGATTAAGCCATTTACATTTAAAGTAATTACTGATGAAGAACTTACTGCTTTCATTTTCTTGTTTGTTTTCTATAATCCTTTTATTTTTTTCTCTCTTTTCCTGAATGATTGTCTTCTTTTGTATTGAGTTGGTTTTTGTAAAGAAACATTTAAATTCCTTTCTCACCCTTTTGTATATATTATATAGCTGTTTTCTCTGGATTTACTACAGGGATTACCATGGGAATTACAAGGGGAATTACATTTAATATTCTAATTTTAATTTATATCAGTTTTACTTCAATAATGTAGAAAAACTGTGGTCCTTTATTCTATCCCCACCCCTTTTGGTTGTTTGAAATGACAAAATGACAGTGTATATCCCAAAACCTATACTATAATTATTTTATATGTATTATGCTATTAAATTTTGTAGGAAAAAATGTAAATTTACAAACCAAAGTTACAATAATACTAGACTTTAGATAAATAATTATTTTTAAAAAATTTAGTCTGAGTCTCTTAAATCATATAGAAAACAAACTTACAAACCATTGTTGCAATAATACCAACTTTTACAATTCCCCATGTATTTGTCTTTCTTGAGATCTTTATTTATTTATATGCTTTTGACTGTCCTTTCATTTCTACCTGCAACACTCCCTTAACCACTGATTGCAGAGCAGGTCTAGTGGCAACAAACTCCCTTAGCTTTTGTTTATCTGGGAATTTCCTAATTTCTCCCTCACTTTTGAAGGGTCATTTTTCTGGATATAGGAATCTTGGTTGACAGTTTTATTTATTTTTTCCTATTTTCTTATAGCACTCTGAATATATTGGCCCATTGTCTTCTGGTCTCCAAAGTTTCAAATCTTCTCTTCTAGTTATTTTGAAATATACAATACATTATTGTTAACTATAGCCACCCTACTGTTCTATCAAACATTAGAACTTATTCCTTCTATCTAATCGTACGTTTGTACCAATTAACCAACCTGTCTTCATCCCCTTCCAACCCTTCCCATCCTCTGGTAATTATTATTCTACTCTCTACTTCAATGAGTTCAACTTTTTTAATTCCCACATACTAGTGAATATATGCAATATTTGTTTTTCTGTGCTTGGCTTATTTCACTTTACCTAATGACCTCCAATTCCATCCATATTACTACAAATGATAGGATTTCTTTCTTTCTTCTTTTTTTTTTTTCTCTTTTTGGCCTTCAGTCAGCATGTGCTAGCAGCGGTGGCAGGTGAGTCAAGCTTGTCCTCAGGCCCCTGAAAGGTGTTCATAGGCGACAGCAGTGTCACTTGGGGTAGACAAATCACTAGGCCCCCACATTATGTACACAGACACAGGTGGTGGTAGCAGTGGGCAGGAATCACTTGTTCTCAGGCCTCAGGACAGTTCTTGGGAGGGCTGGCCACTAGGCCCTGGAGGCCCTGCCACTGGAGGTGACAGGGTTACCGTCAGTGTCAGCTGCCTAAGGAAGTTGGTTTCCAGGATCTGAGGAAAGAAGTTTTCAGTCCCCTTTGTCTGGGAGGCCACCTCCCTTGTGCATTTCACCAGTCATTCCTCAGGCTATAGGACACTACATGTGCTAGCATGCTGGGGACCCAGTTGCACTACTGGATCCTGCTGCCATCACAGTGCTGCAGTCCTGTGGGTGGACATGACGGATGTCAGAGGGTCTCAGGGATGTGGAGATACGGGGCTTTGGGCCACAGGGTAAATGTAGTCTGGTGTGTCTTGGCTCTCAAAATGGTGCTGGACTGAAGCTGCTTGGGTCTCAGGGGTATTTGGGACCCTGTGAGAACTCCCTCTTGGGAACTTGCCATCATGTGGACTCCATGCATCTCCCTACACTAGTCTTAGGGTTTGCAAATGACTGTGGGGCTCTCCAGGGGCCAGGATAGTGGGAGTCCACAGTGGAAATGTGCACTGTCGGGCATCCCTCTCTTATACTTTGCCCACACTTGAGAGTTCCTCCTGGCTTTGAGCCAATCTTAGCTGGAGTGGCTGCCTTGTTTCCCTCTTCTCCTAGGCCTCACAGCTTCCCTGTCCCTTCTCTGCTGAATTCCAGCATTCTGTCTTAGAAGCTCTATTTAACATGTGGTTATTTACTGTCTGTTTTGGTCCTTCTTGATGAAGGAGGAGAGTTGCAGGCACCTCAGTCTGCCATCTCGAATCCCCTGTGTCAGTTGCATTCAAGTGTCCTAGTCTTTAATGTCTGATTCCTAAAAGGGGAAAAATAGAAAAATGAAGATAATGGAGAAAGGATGTCTGCTCTTTAAATGCCTAGAAGTCTCTTCAGCCAGAGAAGAAGGGGTTTGTAAGAATGGGGGGAGCTGCAACAATGTGGCTGCCTGCCTCTGCACCTCTGCGATCAGAAACAGTGACCAATGCTCACAGCACAGATTCTGATGTTCGGAGGATACAGTCCTTTTTGGCCACCCTGCCTCCCACAAGCTTCAGGAACATGTACACAGCTGCCTGCCATGGGGCTGGAGCTAGAAGATAGGTAGCTGCTACTGTGCTAAAAGATAAAAGTGTCCATAATTAACCACAATTTACCTCCCAAGACTTCCCTGGGAAGTTTCAAGCTTTCAGAGTTCCAAAATGCAGCAGTTACATAACATGGATTCTGCCCCATGTAGTTGCTGTCTAGGTGAAGAAACAGATTTCTGTTTCTTCCATCCTCCCAGAATCCCAGCATGTGCTTTTGTAATTATGCCTTGATGGTAACAGGCATCCCCCTCTGTACAGAAATCCTACTCCATGCTAGTCTATGAGCCTGACCTCAGTTCCCTAATGTTAATATAACAGAATTCCTAGTCTTTCTGAAGAATCATATTAATATGCATTACTTGGAAAATGTACACAGAGACATACATACAAACTTCTCTGTGGTCAAGTATGTTTGGAAAATGTTTGATGAGACAAGTTAAACTGATACAAATTTATATTTCTATTTTAACATTTTAGTAGGTTCTTTCAACTCAAAACTTCCCCAAGCCATTGACTTACTCAGTGTATGAGATGAAGTATCCTTCATTCTCTGCTTCAAATATTCGTCCCCTCGATGCCTATCTGCACATTTGCCAGAGGTAGTTCAGGAAAGCACAAGCCCTCCAATCTCACCTTGCGCCTTCAAAGACACCACATTCCCCCGCGATCAAACCCGAGTTCCCTGGCTTGGCACGCAGAGTCCTCAAGACTTCTGCCTCAGTTTTTGTTATATTCACCATTTTAGGTGGAGTTTCCTGAAGGCCTCACATAGGGGGATGTGTGTTATTTTAGTTTTGGCTTTGAATTTTTTGGGTTTTTTTTTGACTCGGAGCTCTTGCTCAGGCTGGTCCATCTGTCTAGACCGGCGTCTTCCTCTTCTTCATCTGACACACTTAACTCAGGTATCCTCACCTTGAGGAAAACTCCGGGTCCACTCGTTAATTTAGGTGCCTTTACTCCTTGTACCATGCACCATCACCTCTTATAATAGATAATATATTGTATAGAAAATATATGTGTCCTTCTGTTTTCCTCACCATTAACTTAAAAGGACCTTTTCTATTTCAGGATACAGCATATGGCCTAAGTACAGTATGCATATTACAAAGATTTATTAAATTGAGCCCCATAGTATCTCTCTTTCTTTCTTTGTAATATGTGTATCTCTCTTTCTCTCTCCTTTTCCTCCTCCTCCTCCTCCTCCTCTCTTTCTCTCAATCTCTTTCTCATGCTATCACTGTGAACACAGACACAAAGTTATGTAAACAAGACCATTGCTGTTTCCCAACCTAACCTGGAAGCACTGACATGGAATGACATTTGCTCTAAGTCCTTTATTTTTATTAGCAATCCTTATACTTTATGCTCCAACTGCAGTATATAGTCACAACCAGGCCTCTCTGCACCCCTAAGACATCAATCTTGTCAAACTTAATTGAATCAAAACACAAGCAGTTATAAATGGAGTGTAGTTGGACAAATAAAAAGTAAAGGAAAAGAGACACACATCCAACCAATACTTTCATTTTAAGATATTCCCTTTTGAGAATACTTCGTGATTGCCTCAGATTTCTTGCCAGTGTTTCCAGCATCTTTACTAGTCATAACTTTGCTCTTTATTCAGAAACATTTATCTACCACCAACACTGATTCTGACTCCGTACAAGTTAAAATGCTGCGATGTAAAGTTAATTGTCTACATTTCCATGGGGAGCCAGCCTTGGGTGGCAGCTTGGGATGCTGATAGAGGACAGGGAACATACCACAGCATTCAAAAATTCAACTGCCCTTTATGTCTTGTGCCATAGCCAAGTTCCATAGGACTTGGTCATTATGCAGCTTGTAAAATCTCCAAATAGAATCTTTAAAAATTACCTGTGTCTCTGTGCTCTGTGGAGTCTGCAATGGCTCCCATGCTACCTGTTTAGCCAAAGACTGCCCTCTGGAGAGATTAGCACCAGATTCTGCATGCACTGTGCAATCTATGGAAAGCCTTTCTGATCAAAGCCCCTCTAAACACTATATAGCCTCAGTCACCAAAATTAATTTTGCCTTAACACTCCTCCTTCTCAGGACAGTGCTTACCCATGTAGTGGAGGACGAGGGGGAAGCAGAATAGGACATCCAGGGTACTCATAATATTATTTTTCTTGATCTGGATTTGGTTATGGTGGTGGTGGTAGTGGTGGTATTCATTTTGTAGAAGTTCATCGAACTTTGCACTTCTTTTTCTGTCTGTAGAATACATCAATAAAAATATATTTTTAAAAGATACCTCCTTAAAAAGTCATGAACTCTTTAAATGAGTTAAAGCATTTTGTCCAGAAATGGTAATATTTCATCATAAGGTCTAGTATAAAAAAAGGTAGGTTTCTGAGTCTGACAGACCAAAATGAAAGTGCAAAATCTGCTCCTCACTCTCTGGGTGTTCTTCCCTCTCTTTCTGTTTCCTCACCTGTTAAATAAAAATGGTAATGCCAGCTTAACAAGGTAACTGAGAGAATTGAATTGAATAAACAATAGGAAAGCAGTTAGCACAAAAAGAAACCAGCATATGGTGGCCATTGTTGTTAAGAGCAGCAACCATGCAGCTGAATCAGACACGGATAAAGTCAAATTAGAGGCTTTTCTGCGGTTGGCAGAGATGTGGTTGTAGCAGTGATAGCAAAGCTTTGTCAGGAGGAGGGAAACCAGGAAATGCAAGTAAAATCTGCACATCTGTATACAGGAAGAACCAATGAAATGCACAGAAATGCCACAATCAGAGTCCTCACCAGACTGTTCTTATGCGGAGGAGATTTCAACCCGTGAGCGTCCTCATAAAGAGCCTGTCAACGCAGCCTGAGAACACGTCTTCAGGTTCCCTTTTGTGTGTTCATTTTCCAATAAAATATAGGCTCTAAGAGAGAATATTTCTAACAGATGTAACCCAAACATCTAGAGCTGTGCCTAGAACACAGCAGCAGGGGTTAAAGACATTCACTATTCTTGGTAAATTTGTCAGGTTATATTCTGCTATTTCAGAATGATCTGGGCAGTCTGACAGCTATTTATTCTTGGGTATCACCCGTGAATTCTTGAGTATATTGGATTCTTATTTACATAATTTGAAATAGGTGAGGCCGTGTTTCTACAACTGGAACACAACTTTGTGTAGTGAACTTTGCTTTTGAGAAAACTGGATTTAAGTCCTCGTATTTCCACCTGCTAATTTGGACTACTTAATTTCTGAGAATCACAGTTTCGGCAAGCTGGAGAGAATAATATTGACATCTAAGAACTGGTGGGGATTGATGGCATAGTATTTATAAAACAGTACCTTGTAGGTAGTAGAGTAAAGGGTGGGGTTTAAACAGCCTTTTAGCTTAACAGTTGATGGGGTAGAATTTTCCATCAATGTGCAGGGAGGAGATCCTTTCCAAGAAGATATTAGAGCATTTGTGGATCGGAGGACTTGGGAATAAAATTCAAGCAAAACAAATCAGTGGGATTCTCCTTTCCTTAGGAGATAAGAAGGAGTGGTTGTGATTGTTAAGAAAATTATATTTGCCCCAAAAGAGGGGAAAAACAAACGCATTCTACTCATATAAGAACAAGTTTTTTTTTTGTTTTTTTTTTTGTTTTTTGAGACAGAGTCTTGCTCACTCACTCACTAGAGTGAGTGCCGTGGCGTCAGCCTCGCTCACAGTAACCTCAAACTCCTGGGCTTAAGCGATCCTACTGCCTCAGCCTCCCGAGTAGCTGGGACTACAGGCATGCGCCACCACGTCTGGCTAATTTTTTCTTTATATATTTTTAGTTGGCCAGATAATTTGTTTCTATTTTTTTTTTTTTTTTAGTAGAGACGGGGTCTCGCTCTTGCTCAGGCTGGTCTTGAACTCCTGACCTCGAGCGATCCACTCGCCTCGGCCTCCCAGAGTGCTAGGATTACAGGCGTGAGCCACCATGCCTGGCCCAGGAACAAGTTTTGACAAGGCTTTCCAGAGGATTGAAGGACTGCAAAGTTTAAAATATTCTTTATGTGTATTCCAAATAAAAAAGCAATAATCTATTGTAAAACAAATGTGAGAAAGTACAAGAAATTTCAATTTTTTCCCATGATGACTACCTCAGTGCATACAAATATAAGCCAAGTAGCTGAGTATCTTATTTTTGCAGAGTGTGCATGTATCCATGCTTCACTGCCTTGTCTGCTACTCTGACCACTCAGTTGCAGACCCTCAGAAAGAGGGATGAAAAATGAGCAACAAAATGGAAGAAACTGGTACCAGTGAATGGGACGGCCACAGGCTCTTCTAGACAGGAGGCTGTCCTCAAGACCGGGTGACCGTGAGCCTCCAGCTATGTGGGGATTTCTCCAGAAAGACTCCTCATATTTGCCGAGTTTCATTGCCTTGCTGAAGCCAAGAGTGTCAGCAGCCACAGGACAAAGAAAGAGAAACAAAAAGAGGAGGAGATCACACAGGCTAGGGTGCTCATCATAAATCAGAGAATAACTTCCTGCAAGCAATTATTCTAAAGTCTTTTCCAAAAATTCATTTGTCATTCTCTTTTGTCAGCACTAGCCCTGCACCATCCTTGATTGCTTGGACCTTGTTTCCTCGTGTTGCTGCTCTCACTTACCTGCACAACCGCGGTGACTGATGTTCTTGCCCTAGTTCTAACACCAGAAGCCTGGTCCTGTTTCAGGAGTTGTGCACTCACTGTCCCCTCTGCTGAGGTGCTCTTGCATCAGGGCTCACTCTCTCACCTCTACCATGTATCTGATCAAATGTCAATCAGGGAGACTGCCCTTTACCTCTTCAACTAAAATAGTAACACACACCCCTCTGTAATGACATATTGCCATTCTCTACTTTGCTCCATAATATTTATTACCACTAGGCATGCTCGCGGTCTCTCTCTCTTTTTCTATCTCTATCTCTATATATGTTCATTTATTTTTATTACCTATTCCCACTAAAAGGGACTCTTCATGAAGTCAGGGTCTTCTGTCTGATTTACATCTATTTTCACTGCATAGAAAAATTCTCAGCACTTAGTAAGTGCTTGATGAACATTTGTTGAATGAATCGATGAATTTATTATGAAGTAAGATGAGAAATTTTACCAACTTTCTTTATAGGGATCACTTTTGGCTTAAAAAGTACAGAAATAGTTTATTAACAATTAGAATGTATCACAGTAGACTTTTAAGGCTTCTAGAAGGAAAAAAAAGAGGATCAGTCAAAACACAAATGTTTAATTTAATAATAAATTAATGAATAAATAGTTTACCTCATGACATCACACTAAAACTGCAGTCCCAATCCCTGGGCCATGGACCAATCCTGCCTGGCCTGTGGCCTGTTAGCAACTGGGCCGCACAGCAGGAGGTGAGTGGCAGGGAAGTGAGTGAAGTTTCTTCTGTATTTACAGCCATTCCCCATCACTCACATCACTGCATAAGCTCTGCCTCCTGACTGATCAGTGGTGGCATTAGATTCTCATAGGAGCACGAACCCTACTGCAAACTGTGCATGAAGGGATCTAGGTGGTGCCCACCTTATGAGAATCTAACACCTGATGATCTGAGGTGGAGCTGAGGCAGTGATGCTAGCACTGGGGAGCAGCTGCAAATACAGATTATCGTTAGCAGAGAGGTCTGACTGTACAATAAATGTAATGCGCTTGAATCATCCCAAACCATCCTTCCCCCCTCCCCCGCTGGGATCCATGGAAAAATTGTCTTCTGTGAAACTGGACCCTGGTGCCAAAAAGGTTGGGGACCACTGCACTAAGAGCCTCTAGAACAAAATATACATGGAAATATAGACAGATAGATATCAAATCTTTGAATAAAGAAGGTCTTCAAAAAAAAGAAGTGGTTAGTCAACAGGGAAAATAATGGTTTCAAATTTCTTTGTATGATAAATGAGTAAATAAATATAGCAAAAGAAAAATAAGGCATATGCACAAGTAGATATAATAAATATTTTATTATAAAAGTATTTACCATATGAAAAAGTCATGTGAAACCATGAGAAAAAAACAATAGGAATCAAATTAGATAAATGGGCAAGGGGTCAATTTTAAATGAGGAGATATTGTAATAACTCTCAATAATGTATGAAATACCTCTCCAGTAATCCAAATAAATAAATGGAAATTAAAACCACCATGAGATGACTTTCCTATGTTTCAAATAATTTAAACTAGTGAAACATCTGGGCTGGTAAGGTGAGCAGAAATAATGTACTCTCTGATATACTATTAGTGGGTATGTTAAAACTGTTAAGAAAGCATGTAGCAATAAATGCCAAAAGTCATAAAAAATGTTCACAAGTATCTGAAATGACACAGTAGTTCTGCCCCAAACACAAAAGAAATAATCGTGAATACAAAAGATGTTTTGATGTAAAGTGATGTGCCTTCTAGTGCTAAATGTCGAAGGAAAATATAGAACAAAAAATATTAAAAAGACAAGCAAAATTATGATTCAGTACTAGGATAGAATATTACACAATCTTTGATAATGACAACTGAACATCGCTTACCACAATATTATTAAAAACTTTTATTTTAAAAAGTAGTACAAAATATACCTATGTATAACTTTAAATATGTAAAAAATGTGTAAAAACTGCAAGCTCAAGTATAGATAGTTATGTAAGTTTATATTTTTATGTATTTCAACTTATTTTTGATGAATTTGTTTATTTCTTAAAGTAATACATATTATGTACACAGTCAATTTTCAACTGACATATAAGATTGCACATATTTATGGGGTACTTAGTAATATTTCAATACCTATAGCGTATAGTGATCAGATCATGACAGCATATCTGTCATCTCAAACATTTATTATTTCTTTGTGTTGAGAACACACAATATCCTTCTTCTAGCTACTTGAACCTATATATTCTTGTTAACTGTAGTCATCCTACGGTGGCATAGAACACAAACATATTCCTCTTGTATAGCTGTAATTTTATATCCTTTAACAAATCTCTCCCTATCCCTTCCTTCCCTTTACCCTTCCTAGCCTCTAGTATCCTTTGTTCTACTTTTTACTTATATGAGATCAACGTTCCTATAGCTTCCACATATGAGTGACAGCATGCAAAGTTAAACTTATATTATTTGAGTAAGTGAAGATAAAATTAAAAACTCCAAACAATAAATCAGATCGCAAATATGTATTTTCTTTATTGAACTATCATTTTTGTAGAGTTAATCCACAAAGTCAAGCCGTATGGATGTGGTGCAACTATTTGCAACAAGAGTTTAGAGAGGTTTTCAATCCCCCAAGGTATTTTTCATAATTGAACCAAATCAATTAGATAAGTTGAATGAAAGAGTACATGGCTGGTCCCATTTTCACTCAAGCAGACAATATATTTTAACACAATAGCCTGCCCATTCCTGTCTCTAGTTTGGTCTGCTGCTGTTCTGTCTCTTTGTGTTGTCCTCTGTTTAGCTCAAAGCTTATGATCTCTTCATGCCCTATTTCCTATGCCTCCTTTGAAAAATAACGTCATCTATTCCTGCCCAAACCCTCTGTCTTTCCTGTGTTCCTCCCTAGAACTTTACAGGGAATCATTATTTGTTTCACTTCTCTGTGTAACTTCTATTCAAAGAAAGAAAGAACATGTTACCATATACCACACTAGGTGCCTTCATTTATGTATCCTTATATTTATTTATTTTTGCTTGAGTGTTCTGACTCGGGCTGCTGGGGCGTGGGGGGAGGGCATGGGGGTATAGCTACATGATGAGTGCGATGTGCACTGTCTGGGGAATGGACATGCTTGAAGCTCTGACTCGGGGGAATGAGTGGGACATGGGCAATATATATAACCTGAACTTTTGTACCCCCTAATAAGCTGAAATAAAAAAAATAATAAATAATAAATACATTAATAAATAAATAAAAAGAAAAAAATCTTCACACACACACACACAAAAAGAAAAACATAAAGAAACAGCATATAAGTGTATAACATGTTTTGTTATTAAATGAAAAGCCATGTAGTCACCACCTAAGTTTATCAAAATGTAGGAGTTACCTAGAGGCCGTCTTTGTGCTCCCTCCTAATCACCATCCATCACTAACCCTAAAAAGTTACCATACTCTGACTTTTATGGAAATCATTTCTGGTTTTTCTTCATAATTTTGCTAACTAAATATGCATCCATATACTGACATTTTTCTTCCCCTTGCCACTGTAGTAGTTATCACAGTATAAAAGGAATGGCACAGTATGCATTTGTTTGGGCCGGGCTCCTTTTGCTCATCATCATGTTTCTGAGGTCCATCTGCGTTACTGTGTATAAACAAAAGGTGTTCATATGAATAGCTGTATACTATCTCATTGTATAAATATATATCTAATTATCCATTGTACTCTGGTTGGACTTTTGGATTGCTCTTGTTTAGGGTGTTGTTAAATTGTGACACTGTATGTGCCAACAGGTCTTTGGAGGTGCATGTACATATCATATCCTCTTTGCTATATATCTAGGAGTGAAATTGCTATGCAATAACATATGCACATTTTTAATGGAAGTAGACACTGTGAAAAAGCCTTATTAATTAGTAGTTCTGCTTTGTACTCCTAGCCAGAATAACAAGGGTTTTGCAATATTCCTGTCATTTGGTATTGTTAGTTTTTTGTTGATGTTTGTTTTATCTGCCATTCTTGTAACTATATAATTATAAATTATTGTGGTTTTAAAATGTATTTGCCTGATTCTTAAGGAATATGGGCATCTTTCATATTTTAATACTCACTTGTATGTCCTGATCATGCTTTTCCTTATTATCCTTTTTATTTCTACAAGGTCCACAGTAAGGAATCTTCTTTCATTTCTGATTCTAGTAATTTGTCTCTTCTCTGTTTTTCTGATGGAAGGTAAAGATTTGTATAATTAATTGATCTTTTCAAATTGTCAGCTTATGATTTCATTGATATTCTCTACTGTGTTTCTATTCTCTATTTCATTATTTTCTGCTCTAATATATATTATTTACTTCCTTTTGCTAGCTTTTGGCTTAATTTCCTCTTCATTTCTAGTTCTTTAAGCTGGATGGATTGGTTATTAATTTTAGATCTTTAATCTTTCTTAGTATAGACATTTACAGCTATAATCTTCACTCTGAGCACTCGTCTTGCTTCACTCTGTCTAATTATTAGTATTCTGTGTCATCACTTTTATTTATCTCAAAATATTTTCTAATGTCCTTTTTTAATTTATTTGATTATTTAGGAGTTTGTTATCTTCTTTCTAAACATATGTGAGTGTCCTAATTTTTTTTTCTGTTATTGATTTCCCACTCATTTTCATTGCTGTCAGAGAACATACTGTATAATATTTCTATTGTTTGTAATTGTATTGTTTTGTTTTATGAGGTAACATGTGATCTATACTGTAAAATATTCCATGTGTACTTGAGAAGAATCCATTTTCTGATGTTTGTTTTGTGTATAGATATCAGTTATATAAAACTGATTTACAGTGTTCAGTTCTGTGTTCTTGTTGACATTCTGCCTGGTTGTTCTATCCATTATTGAAAGTGGAATATTGCTTCAGCTGTGATTGTTCAGTTTTCTGTTTTTCTCTCTATTTCTGTCAGTTTTTACTTCATGTACTCTGTTATTAGGTACATATATACATATAGTTATTATATCTCCCTGACATATTAACCTTTTGATCCTTATAAAATGTCTCTCCTTATTTCCAGTAATATTTTTGTTTTGAAGTCTATGTTGCCTGATCTTAATATAGCTCCTCCAGCTTTCTTGGGGTTGCTATTTGCATAATATATATTTTTCTATCTTTTACTTTTAACCTACTTGAATCTAAAGGGTCTCATATAGACAGAATATAGTTGGATACTGTTTTCAAATCCAGTCTTGCAATATCTGTTTTTTTGATGGTGTTGTTTAATCTATTCAATTTTAATGTTCTTATTGATATAGTTGGATTTGTGTCTCGGATTTTACTTTTACTTTTTTATGTCTCATGTTTTATATTTTTTGTTCTTCTATTCCTAGTTTACTTCTTTCATTTGCACTTAGAGAATATATTCCAATGTAGCATTTTAATTTCTTTAATATTTTTAAACTATATTCCTTATTATTTCCTTACTGGTTGCTGTAACTGGTTGCTATAGAGCTTACCATACAGATCCTGGTATCATGTTCGTACTAACTTAACTGTAGTCAGATATAGACATGCTGTTCCTATATAGCACTATTTCACTCTCTCTCTCCCTCTCTCTCTCTCTGTGGTATTATTGTTATGCATATTACATCTTTGAATGTTATTAACCCGAGAATACATTGTTATAATTATTACTGTATATAAATTTATGTCTTTTAGAGAAGCTGACATAAAAAAGGAAAATAAGTATATAGTTAAAGCTTTGTTACATTAACCTTCTTACTTATCTAGTTTTGGTTCCCTTCATTTGTCCCTGTGCTTTTAGGTTACCATCTGGAGTCATTTTCTTAGCCCAAGACATCTTTACCTCTCTACCTCCTGTATGTTAGTTACATGTCTATATAGTATAAGCCTGACAATATGTATATGCTATTTTATACAATTGTTTCTTAAGTCAGTAAAAGAAGAAAGGAGAAAATATGTATTTCTACTGTCATTTAAAATTGCATCATTACTTTTACCAGTGCTCTTTGCTTTTCATGTGGATTATGATTGCCATCTGAGGTGACTTTCTTTTGGTCTGAAGACACTCCCTTAGTATTTCTTGTAAGGTGTCTCTGCTAGCAATGAATTTTCTCAGTTTTCTCTTATCTAGAAAATTTTTTTATTTCTTCATAATTTCCAAAAGACATCTTTTCTGAACATAGGATTTGTGGTTGACAATTTTTCTTTTTCTTTGAGCACTTTTGATGTTATTCCACTGCTTTTGGCCTCCATTCTTACTTCTGAGAAGTCAGATATTAATTTTGTTGCACTAATTTACAAACAATGTAAATTATTGATGTACATTGTCTCTGTAAAATGTTAGCTCCCCTCAAAATCTCAAAAATCAACGACTGGTAAGACAAAGATAAGGTTACCAAAGAAAGGGAGAGTACTACCTTGACAGTCTGAGTTGCAATTTAGAATAGGAGGGCAAAATCGAGATATTTATGAGGCCTTGGATCTGGTTTAAGACCGGTTTTTCACTGCAAAGTTCAAATAGGATTGTGTGAGAAACATTATGGACACAGCAGGGTTAGGGTATTGAGGCAAGAAGTGCAAAGTTTTGGGGAGTAAAGCATAGTTTCATGTTATTTATAGAAGAGTTGAACAGTTTGATGTTTATTTAAAGAAGTATTTGCTTTGTTTTATTTGTTTGGCAGAGGGAGTTCCAAGGGCAAATAACAAAGTTATTTGCAACTTTTATCTCCTTCTGATAGTAGGTTTTTTTGATGAGGACAGTAAGTGATGTGAGTATCAGTATGGTTAATTTTATTGTTCTCATCTTGAATATGAGGCATTGTCAGACTTTAATTTACACCAATTAAATAAAGGTAAAATGATATTTTTTGTTGTCTTGATATATTTTCTCTGATCATGACTAATGTTAAATGTATCTTCAAATCTTTATGGGCTTTTTGTGTTTTTTCTCCTGAGCAATACCTGTCTACGTATTCTATTCATTTTTCTCTTGTGTTCTTTGTGCTTTTTTTATTGACATGCATGAGCCACTTATACATTCTTGACTTTTTTTTCTGGTTGTGTACTATAAATGATTTCCCTCACTTTGGACCTTGTCTTTTTACTTCTCTTGATGAATCCCAATTTTCATTATAGGCAATAGTAAGTATATTATGTATTAAATTCTTTCAGAAATAGTTTACTTTGAAATTAATTTTTAAAACATTTTAGTATACTGTAATTTGGTATGTATTGCCAGGTTCATGAAGTGGACCAACATTTCTTGTTTGCTATCATTTTTCTTATTCCTATGATATTAATAACTATTCCCATTAAGGACAGTCCTTAATATAAATTTTTGAATACAATGCTTTTCTTTTTTATACAATTACCTATGTCACCATTTACAGAACTTTAATCCATGACTTTATAGGACCCAGCAAGTGTTCTATGGATAAAATAATTTTGGTTTTTAGAGTACCTTGGAAATATTTTAATACAAAGTATCAGATACGAAGTTTACTGAGAAATCTGTTGAAGTTAGTGGTATCTAGTATTTCCCCAAATTAGTTAACCAAGAGGCACTTTATTTTATAGCACTTGTTAACTTAATATTTTCCTGATTGTCAAGGGGATTTTTGTTTCAATTTGCTTTTGTTCTGAAAGGATAAATGTATGAGAGATCACCAAATTAGCAGATCTCAACTGAAACATGTAAAACAATTTCAAACTTTTAAACATTTCAAGTACACTATCTCACCAGATTGACCATTTAGATTGTATATTATCTTAACCTAGTAATTATAAAGATGAAGGATGAATACATCTCCCAACATGCTTGAAAATATGAATTTACATAATTCTCAGGTAATTTGGAAAAATTTGTAATTGTAACTAGTATATTAACTGACAGAATTCAATCATAGGTTAAACTTTCCTTAAAATAACCTCTTTGCAAGTTACATCATTGGTCATATGAGGCCTCCTCAGAATTTTTATGTCTGATATTTATTTATGATTTTTAAGAAAGTATCACTGCTGAATGCATACGGTAGTAAATAAACTAGACTTGACATGAAATGTTAATAAAATGCAAAGGATATAATGGCAAATGGCTACTATGATATACTTCTATATCAGTTTTCATTCTATTAGGATTATCATCCATCCTCATTGTGGCTCTTTATAGTTAATAGCATCTTCAGATATTACAGAGATGTGTGTTTACAACTTTCATGTTGCTTAAAAAGGTCAAAACTGTGTTCAGCTGTGAGTATTAACAATTTTCTCCTAGAATGTACCAGTATTCATCAAATACATAAAGTTAAAAGTTATTTCATTAGTGAATGCAGTTGAACCTGTTCCTGTTAATTTAATCAAAGTGGTTGTGACAGCGCATGCTCACCACCATGTAGAAATAAGTGATGTTTTAAGTGTGCTCATAGCTCCCTTTACATTCTACTACTTCCATCTTAGCCTCTACCACATTGTATTGTAACTGGTCACATGTTTCTTCCTTCTTATGAGACTGTAGTCTGAATTCAGATAATATACCATCTCTGCATCTCAAGTAGATACTCAATGTCTAGCACTCAACAGAATCCATCAATATTTAAAAAATAAAGTAAGGGGAAAGAAAGGAAAGGAGAAAATAAAGCAAGCATGAAGAGAGAAGGCAAAAAAGAGAAAGAAAAATGGAACAAGGAGAGAGAGAAGATTGAAATATCCCTCCAACAACTACCCATCTGACATAGTAAAAGTCAAAATGCCTACCTTGGCCTATAAGGCCCTACCTGACATGGCCCCATTGGGTTCCCTCACTTTGCTTCTTAAGACTCTCTCCCCCTCCGGACACCATGTGTGCCACACTCCTTTTCAGTGTGGAAGCTCCTGCCCCTACCTTAGGGATCTTGCACGTGCCATGCCCCCCATGCTCCTCCTCCAGCTACCCATGCGGTCTGATTTCTCACATCATTCAAGGTTTTGCTCAAATCTCATCTTCCCAGGGAAAATTTTTTTCAGCAACTTACTTAAAATTTAAGCTAATATCGCAACACATTCCATTTCCCTTATCTTCTTTGCTTTAATCATTGGAAATATGACTATGAAATATACTATATATTGTAACTATTTATTTTGCATATTTTCTACCTTCTACTATCAGAATATAAACTACTTGCTTTGTCTGATTTTTTTGCCCACAATGTTTCTCCAGTGCCTGGAATAATGTGGTTAAAAGCAAAGGGCCGGCAGAAAGCAGAACACTCATTTAAACAGGAACTTACCCTGCGCTCTCCCACACATGCAGCACCTGAAGTGCTAACGCTATTCCCAACAGAGGGCTATGACTTCAGCTAGGACTTGGCAACTTCTGCCTGCCACCTGTTTTTATAAATAATTGGAATACAGCTACATCCTTTCATTTCTGTATTGTCTATGACTGCTTTTGTGCTATGGGAAGATCTGAGTCATTCTGACAGAAACTGTACAACCTGAAAAACCTAACATATTTACAAAAAAAAGTTTGCCAACACCTGGCTTCCAATGCCCATTAAAATTTGCCTGATGTAGAGGCTTTGTGCTTCCTTGCTCAGTATCTATCCTACTCCCAATCTGGCTAATCTCATCATGGCATTCCTATTTCTCATGAGAGTGATTGGTTTATGTGCCCAGCGAGACAGCAGAGAAACTTCAATGGAATTTTTGCACAGAAGAAGTAAATGAAAGAAGGGATTCTCCTTTCCACCTTCTTGATGGTTTTTATATCTAGAACTTCTGCAACTATGTTGCCATCTTGCAGCCAAGTGTGAATGCAAAGTTTGCATATAGAGAGAGACTGACCAATCAAAGAATGGAAAAAGCCTCTGTCCTTGATGACATGACTCACCCAGTAAATCCACCAAACCTGAAGCGTGCCCTCCTTCTGGACTTCTTGTCATTGCAGAAAATAAATATTGTGTTCTGACTCTGGGCATTCTACCTTGCAAATAGATGCATCTTAGCTGACATGCCAAAGAATTCCAAAAATAAAATTGGTGTCTTCATTTTGAAGGGCATTGACAGAGTTTTACATTTTTCTTTTTTTCGAGACAGAGTCCCACTCTGTTGCCTGTGCTACGGTGTGGTGGCGTCAGCCTAGCTCACAGCAGCCTCAAAGTCCTGGACTCAAGTGAGCCTCCTACCTCAGCCTCCCGAGTAGCTGGGACTACAGGCATGCACCACCATGCCCGGCTAATATTTTCTGTATATTTTTAGTTGTCCAGTTAATTTCTTTCTATTTTTTTAAATAAAGACGGGGTCTAGCTCTTGCTCAGGCTGGTCTTGGACTCCTGAACTGAAACAATCCGTCCTCCTTGGCCTCCCAGAGTGCCAGAATTATAGGCGTGAGCCACCGTGCCCGGCCTACATTTTTCTTTATTCTAATAAGGATTTTTAAATTTTTAAAAAATTGTATGGATGGAGCAATTCATTGTTTTACTCAAGGAGATAGGCTGAAATACAAATATGCAATTGATAAGTGTTGATTGTTCAGGAAGAGTAGATACTCTTTATGAAGATTTTATCTAGTTTTCCTTCATTAACTGAGTGGCTATTTTTTGAATGCTGAGTTTGGAGTTACACCAAATTAAATCAGAACCATAGAAATAACCAAAAAGGTAAGAGTAGCAGAAGAAAAGTCTGTGGTTTATACAAATGTGAACCCATATCTTGGTCTGTCTTCATATTCTAAAGGAAAACCAAATTGACATTTTGAGTTTTCTAGGGTTTTCAGGTTATAATCTTACCTTTTTATTTAGATGAGAATTTTTGAGAATGTATTATAATTGACACATTTTCCTAATTTTAAGAAACTATTAATTTTAATAGTAAATATTTAATAATAGATTTAAAAGAAATATATCAAAACATAAAAGTATTACTTATAAATATATTCTTAATATGTGTATCTAAGAAAACCATACTTTATGCAATCAAGGAATATATAAAGTTAATATAAAATGGATTTTATAGTAATAAGAGATTTTATAGTAGCAAGAAAATAGGAATTTTCTTTGGAAATACTCAGAAATATATCATGCTTTTATTTATTCTCTTCTCTCCACAAGGAATCCCCTTTGTCCAGTGTTCACCTGTCAGAATTCTCCTATCTCATTTTAAATACTACTTCTTCAAAAATTTCCTCTCTAATTTTCCAAAGTCATGTTTAATTTTTTAATCCCATATCTTTCATATATACCAAGGATCTACTACAGTACTTTTATGTGTCTTTTGCATGGTTAGGCTTTCTGTTGCATAGGCAGGCACTCCTTTGGCATTAAAAGGCATTCAATTCCCAATGGCAGCTGAAGGCAAATTTTTATTTACATGAAGTCAAAGAATCCTATAGGAATGATTTAAACCTGCCTGATGCCTGATGCTCACTGAAAGCCAGAATATAGAAATGAACACGGAGACCAAAGAAAGAACAGTCATTATCTGAATACTGGAAGAATACAATGTAAGGCAACATCTAACTTCTTGTGATGTGCATCCTGATGGAGAGTTGGATCATGCCTAGATAGGTTGACATATGATGAAGAGATAGATGGAGAAATAGGTGGATGGGTAGATGGCTGGTAGATGATAGGGAGATGATAGATGATAGATTAGATAGATAAACAGATAGCTAGATAGACAGATAGATAATATATAGATAGATAGGGATCCACACAACCCTGATATGAGATTTTTAAAATAAAGATAGGACATGTGAAGAATGATATTTTTCTCCCATCCAGAGAGAAACTGAGGTGTGCACGTAAGATGGATGAGCAGAGAACGGAAGGCAGAGAACTCCTTCAAGCACTTCCACAGGGAGAAGCCATGCCGAGGGTCTCAATGTGGAAGGAACAGAGAGGGTGCCAGAAGCTGACTGGCCAGCAGGCTCTAAACACTGGTTGCAGGACATGGGGACCGAGCCCCAGGGGCACTGGGAGAGCAGCACAGTGGGCGACAGGAGGATGGAGACACTAGTGTTAATGTCAATGCAGAGATGCGCGAAACTCTTCCCCTTGGAAGGGCTGGGCCCTGCGCTGTGCAGGGAGTGGGGGTGTTGCTCTAGCTAACCTGGGGCCGAGTATCCTCAGCCAGCTTTGTTTTTCTGCTTAACTGTAATGCGCTTTTGCTCTGACGAATAAATTTGCAGTTTGGCAAACACAATCAAAGACCTTTAAATATTCCAGGTATGTAAGTAGTTAGTAGCAAAACTTTTGTCAGATTTTGGAAGAATTCTTATGAGGTGTTAAGTATGAGATTATGCAGTGAGGAGGTAGAGCATGTGTGTTAAACACGAAATGGGCTGGGGACTGGAAGACATTTATAAGGTAAATCTCCACGATATATAAGTATACAGGAGTCACTAAATGTGCAGGATACACTCAACAGGCATGAAGACTTAAATTTCATGAGATTTTAGTTCAGCACATGCTGATGACACCCATTCTGCACCTATATGTCCTCTGCTCAGGAAACACAAATAAATCTCATAGCTGTTTATTGAGCTGTCAATGCACCAAGTGTGTTATTGGTCCATGGTACCATCCACATGGGGTTCCCATCGTGTAAAACTAAACTCTGTCCTGTCACCACCATAAGCGGGAAGGTCAATAAGGCAGAGTGTTGGGACGTGTGAGTGGTGTTGTATGCTGCAGGATTTAGGTAGTGAGGACCTCCCAACTCATGTGCACCTATGTTGTGTCTTGATGTCTGTCATCTCTTTTCTCTTGCTTCTTCCTCTGTGTTTTAAATTCAATAGCTGTGTGATTCAAGCATTCTAATTCGGTCTGTGAGCTTTGCTGCTTAATGCTCACTGGGCTTGCTTTCCTAGTAGTGTGCTTGGAGTTCACCATTGCATCAAGACAGTTCCTCACCCAGTAGGATCACTAATCATCATCCATATGATATTTTTATCTGTTTAGTTTCAAGGACTAGGAAAGTTCATGGAAAATAGAAGGTACTCCTGAAGTATCTGAAGAATGAAAGAAGTAAACTTTTAAGGTCCCGTTACCTAGAATCTACCCCTGGTGTAATACTGGGCATATGTGCATAACATATGGTTGAACCTTTAACAGAATTTCAAGCACCTACAAGCCAGAGACTCTCATATTCATTTTTATATTCTCCTAAGTGTAAGAAACAGCTTCTATATTATAGAATTAAACTCTATGGTTATAATAGCAAAAGAAAAACGTTATATAGCACCTATTATATAAGGCTCAATTCTAAGTGCTTTGCATGTAATGAATACTTTAATCATGACAAAGGTCCTGCAATGGAGATATTATGATTAACTCTTTTGTACCGATAAGGAAACTTAGGCTCAGAAAGATTATATAATTTTCCAAGGTCATGAGAGAGGGGATTTAAATGTCAAAGTCCTACCTGTCATTTTTCATGGAGTATGAAAGAGACTTAAGTATTCACCTGAGGTCATGTGGTTTGAAAATGGTAGAATCGACACTAGAAGACAAGCACCTGACAGCCCTTCAGACATTCACCAAAACTCCACCAATACCAAGCGTATTCTATAAACTCATTCAGTGTGGTGCAAAAATTATAACATCATATGAATAAAATATCATAAAGTACTATAGTTTTATATAAAATATTAGAAAGTAAATATTATAAAAAATAAAGTATTAAAATAACTAAGTAATTGTTATAAGATAATTATTTTTGAACAGTTAGAAATTTTCTTCTAACTAGGATATTTTTATTTTAAAGAAGATCCTCTTATAAATGGCCTTATATTTTTAATTTTGTTGTCCACATAGTCATAAGTAATCTTGAGGAAGAGAAGAAAGAATATTTTTGTGGGAGTAAATTCAGAGGAATTCAGAATTCAGAGATGTAAGAATTATGATGAGACCTACAAAATATTTTGAATAAGTCACATTGAAATTAAGGGGATATTTTTTTCTAAATTAAATCAATTATTGCAGGGATTAGCAGATGATGCCTTAAAGGGATGCTATTTAATTTGGGTCAAATTGGACACTTTTTGAGGATTAACTGCCATTTCTGTGCAGTCAAAAAATTAAAATTGAATTAAGTAGAGCAAAGTCTCCAGCCAAGTATACCAGACTTGTTAACAATGGCAAATATTGATTGAATACTCTTTCTTGTATCAGCATATTAATAAATACATTCACTCTAACTTCTGCCAGTTCTGCTCCATGTGACAACTTGCCCTGTAAATCTGAACACAGTAATATTTTTCACTGAAGTTAAAAAAGACAAAAACTCCCATACCTATCATAATTCAAAAAAAAGTTTAGGTTGTGACAAATATTATTCTTGTGGGTGGGAACTCTAGACAGAATAATTAAAAACTGGTAATTTGTAGGTTTGCTGGACTTCATCTGGCAAGTAATGAATGGAGTTTTTAACTTGCATTTTGTAGAAATGGGGAGGAAGGTGTATGGAATGTGGAAATGGAAAGGAAAGAAACTAATATTTTTTTTACAGTTACCCATCCCGTGGTGCAGTAAGTAGTTATTATTATCTTCATGTGAAGAGAAGAAAATGAGGTTTTTCAAAGTTGGGCAAATTGCCAATTCCATTCGGACATTAGAGTTGGACTTGAAATCCAGGTATTTCTGCGTCCCAAGCCTCTGACCGGCTCGGTCATCTGAACGGACGTAAACTGTTCTTCTCTGTCATCCAAATGTAGACTTAATGAAGAAGAAAGCAAACTTTGTTTCATATTACAGTCAGTTTTTTCTTACAAATCCATAGAGTAAATATTAGCACATTGGGAAAAGTAGACAAAACATATTCCTCACATCTTCCCCAAAATTCCTGTGGCCAGAATTTAGTTGGCTCAAAGACCTTGTTTTAATCTACATTATTTACATACCATATACATTTGTTTTAGCATGGTTTGCCCAAGTTTAATTTTTTTATTACAAAATTTCATGAAGACAAATTCATCAAGTATAAATTACCTGTCATGATTTTATGACTCCCATTATCCTTTCATCTAAGAAGCTCACTGAATTTTGCATGATGCAAAATCCAAACTCAACTGAGAATATGCACTGAGTATTCCTAGATATTTTACTTTCCCAGACAGAATCTGAACCGTGCCTATACAAAATCAGTTTTAACTAAAATCAAGTTTTGGTAATTAACATTTTTTAAAAGTGTTTCAGTTAAAAATTTTTTTGTTTTGTTTTTTATATTTAATAAATTTTATTGTGTATATTTGAGGTTTACAGCATGATGTTTTGGGATATGTATAGACAGTAAAATGGCTATTATATGAAGTAAATTATTAATAACATATCTATTATCTCACAGTTACCTTTTTTTTTTTGGTAACAAGAACAGCTAAATTCTACTTATTTAACAAAAAATATCCCAAATAATGCAAATGTATTAGCAAAAGTTGTCATGTTGTACATTTGATTTCTAGACTTGTTTTTTTTTCCAATTAAAAATGTTTACTAGGCCAGGTGCAGTGGCTCACGCCTGTAATCCTAGCCCTCTGGGAGGCCGAGGCTGGTGGATCGCTCGAGGTCAGGAGTTCGAGACCAGCCTGAGCGAGACCTCGTCTCTACTAAAAATAGAAATAAATTATCTGGACAACTAAAAGTATATATAGAAAAAATTAGCCGGGCATGGTGGTGCATGCCTGTAGTCCCAGCTACTCGGGAGGCTGAGGCAGGAGGATCACTTAAGCCCAGGAGTTTGAGGTTGCTGTGAGCTTGGCTGACGCCACGGCACTCACTCTAGCCAGGGCAACAAAGTGAGACTCTGTCTCAAAAAAAATAAATAAATAAAAAATAAAAAAATAAAAATGTTTACTAAAGCATCTTTAGACAGCATCCACTTTATATAATGAATTTCTAAGAATGATTTTTTCTGGTCTAATGTTCAAGAAGAGACAGTCATGATAAGAGAGGAAAATGGGGACATCCCATGTACCACTTTTCCTTACTGTAAATTCGTGTGCATTTGACTTTTTAAATAACCTTTTAATTTTATAATAGCTTTAGATTTATAAAACAGTTGGAAAGGGTAGCACAGAGTGCTCCTGTATACATCACACACAGATTCCCTTATTACTAACATCCCATATTGCTGTGGCCCATGTGTCACTACTCATGACTGATGTTGGCACATCAAGATTGACTAAAGTTCATACTTTATTTGGATGTTCTTAATTTTTATATAATGTCCTTTTTCTGTTCTAGGATTCTATCCAGGATACCTGGCTTCAGTTCCTCTACACAATAGCAGTTACTTACACTTCCCTTGTTTTTGATGATCTTGACAACTTTGAGGAGCATTTTGTAGACTCTTCCTGCGTTTGGGTCTGCTTAACATTTCTCTCACAGTTAAACTGCAGGTGTGGGTTTTGGGGAGCAAGACTACAAAGGTAAACGCCATTTTCCACACGTCTTATGAAAAGCACATGCTACCAAGATGATGTCTCACTGGGTGGCGGGAGTGTTTGCCAGGTTTCTCCACTGGGAAGGCACTCTCCCTGCCCTGCCTGTTCTCACGGAAGCGAGTCGCTAAGCACAGCCCTCCCTGAAGAGGACTTTATGGTCCATTCCTGGAGTGGCGAGGATTTACATAAATTACTTGCACAAAGATAAGTACCTAGTTTTGTCAGGCCTGACTTGACCTGTATCTCCAGAGTTTGTGAAGTTGAAAGAATGAAACTTTAGGCACAATGTACATAAAATTGGGAAATTTACACACATATTATTCTCTTACATTTTATGGATAAGGACAGTAAGATTAGACAAATTAATTAAGGATAAAGTAACAAAGCATTTAAGAAATAAAGAGGTAATTTTAACCTAGTTTTGTTTAACTCTAAATCTGTAATTTTTCCATCACTTTCTAAAGAAGAAACATTGAGAAAGTTTGGTGTTTCTTTTAAGTAAGTTGCTTGACTTGGTTTGTGTCCAAACTTGCTAATTCCCTGGCACTCGCTTGCTTCTCCAGATGGCTCTGGGGTGCTGTGAGACACCCAGAGCTCACACCATCCTCTCACAGGTGCACCGGTGCTTGGCAGGCGGCACACGCCCAGGTGCTGCATCCAGTAAGCAGGGGACACACAGCCCTTCTCCACAGCCGGGCAGTGCCTTGCTGCCTTAGGGGACTTTCTTCCCACAGCAAACTTGTCAGCTGTAGAAACGCATCCCAAGGAACAAAAACGAGGTAACACTCTTAGAAACGTTAGGTGGTTTTCCCATTGTACCTTCCTCGGCAGTAGAAGCAGATGGCTTGCCATTTGGATTTTGATGTACCTCAACAAGGCACCAATGGCAGGCAGGAAAGGAGGGATCACTTAGGCAATAAGGATAAGAAGTGTGTTCTGGAAACTTAAAGAGCCCAATGATGTTGATTCTCCATGATTTTTGAAAGAAAAATACAAAATAAGATAAAATGAAGAACAATGTTATTGTGTACTCCATAGTGTTTTTAAATTAATACAGATGGTATTTTGTGGCTAGTAATTTTGTATTCGGAATTAGAAAAGCTTCTTTATGGCTAATAGAGACATGGCACTTTATATGTTTTCATCTATATTACCATTTTAAAGAAGTAATTAAAAATGTAAATAGTAATTATAGATAAAAAGTCACAAACTGGTGACTTTCTTTACATCATAGGTTTATATTATTATGAAACTAGCTTTGTTATATTTTTTTAAAGGCTTTATTTTGGGGGAGCAGTTTTAGGTTCACAACGAAATTAAAAGGAAGGTATAGAGGTATCCCATATACCTCCTACCTCACACTTGCATAGCTTTACCCACTATTGACATCACTCACCAGTGTAATCTATTCCTTAAAACTGATGAACCTACAATGACACACCCTAATCATCCAAAGTTTATACTTTACATTAGAATTCACTTTTGGTATTATGCATTGTGTGCGTTGAGACAAATGTATAATGACATGTATTCACCATTGTGCTGTATATTTTCACTGCTTTAAAATCCTCTGTTCTTCACTTATTTATTCCTTCCTTCACCCCAACACCTGGTAATCACTGACCTTTTTATTGTATCCATAGTTTTGCCATTTCCAGAATGTCATATAATTGGAATCATTTTGCATATAGCCATTTTAAGTTGCCTTTTTTCACTTAATAAAATGTATTTAAGTTTCCTCCATATATTTTCATACCTTAATAGCTCATTTCTTTTCAGTGCTAAATAGTATTTCATTGCCTTGTTGTTGCTGTGATTGCCTTAGGGATCTTTATAAATTCTTTGCCTAGGCCAATGTCTATAAGAGTCTTGCCTACATTCTCTTCTAGAATTCTAATCGTTTCACACCTAAGGTTTAAGTCTGTTATCCACTGTGATTTGATTTTTGTGAGAGGTGAAAGCTGTGGGTCCTGTTTCAGTCTTCTACATGTGGCTATCCAGTTTTCCCAGCACCATTTATTGAATAAGGAATCTTTTCCCCAGAGTGTGTTTTTGTCTACTTTGTCAAAGATTAGATGGCTATATGAGGATGGTTTTATATTTGTATTTTCTGTTCTGTTCCACTGGCCTGTGTCCCTGCACTTGTGTCAATACCAAGCAGTTTTAAGAACCACAGCCTTGTAGTATAGTTTGAAGTCTGCCAAATTAATAGCTCCCATTTTGTTTTTGTTGCTTAAAATTGCTTTTGCTACACGGGGTCTTCTCTGGTTCCATACAAAGTGTAAAATTATTTTTTCTAAATCTGTGAAAAATGATGTTGGTAATTTAATAGGGATTGCATTGAATCTGTAGATCACTTTGGGCAGTATAGACATTTTAACAATGTTGATTCTTCCTATCCACGAGCATGGTATGGTTTTCCACCTATTTGCATGCTCTGCAGTTTTCTTCCTCAGTGTTTTGTAGTTCTCCCTATAGAGGTCCTTTACCTCTTTAGTTAAATATATTCCTAGGTATTTTATTTTCTTTGTTGCTATTTTGAAGGGTATTGAGTCCTTAATTTGGTTCTCCAATTGAATGTTATTGGCATATATGAATGCCTCTGATTTGTGTGTATTGATTTTGTATCCTGAGACTTTACTGAATTCATTGATCAATTCCAAGAGTCTCTTGGTTGAATCCTTGAGGTTTTCCAGATATAACATCATATCATCAGCAAAGATTGAGAGTTTGATCGCTTCTTTCCCTATTTGGACTCCCTTGATTCTGCTCTCTTGCCTGATAGCTCTCACAAGGATTTCCAATACTATGTTGAAAAGTAATGGGGACAGTGGGCAGCCTTGTCTGGTTCCAGTTCTAAGTGTGAATGCTTTCAATTTTTCTCCATTCAGTATGATGTTGGCTGTGGGTTTGTCATATATGGCTTGTATCATTTTTAGGTAGATCCCGTCTATGCCTATTTTGTTAAGCGTTCTTATCATAAAAGGGTGTTGAATTTTGTCAAATGCTTTTTCTGCATCTATTGAGAGGATCATATGGTCTTTATTTTTGCTTCTATTTATGTGATGAATTACATTTTAGATTTGCATATGTTAAACCATCCCTGCATCTCTGGGATGAAATCCACTTGGGGAATGGACGTGCTTGAATGTTCTGACTCAGGGGGATGGGCAGTGGGGGGAGGGGATGGGGGTGTAGATACATGATGAGTGTGATGCACACTGTTTGGGGAATGGACACACTTGAAGCTCTGACTCAGGGGGATGGGCGGGACATGGGCAATATATATAACCTGAACTTTGTACCCCCATGATAAGCTGAAATAAATAAAGAAAAAAAATATAATATTTCATTGCCTGGATATACCACAGTTTTTTTTTATTTATTCACCTACTAAAGAACATCCAGTTGCTTCAACATTTCACAATTACTGAGAAAGTTGCTATAAACATCTGTGTGCAGGTTTTATATGGACATAAGTTTTTTAATTCCTTTAGGTAAATAACAAGGAGTGCAATTGCTGGACCATATGTTAAGAGTAAGATTAGTTTTGTAAGAACCCACCCAACTGTCTTACAAAGTGTCTGTACCATTTACATTACCCTCAGCAAGGAGTGAGAGTTCCTGTTGCTCTACATCCTCACCAGCGTTTGACCTTGTCAGTGTTAGGGATTTTGATGATTTTAATAAAATGTGTAGTGGTAACTCATTGTTTTAATTTATATTTTCCTGATAATAGATGATATGGAACATCTTTTCATATGTGTATTTTCCATCTGTATATTTTCTTTCAAAAGCTGTGTGTTGAGCCATTTCATCCAATTTTAAATTGGGTTATTTTCTTATGGTTGAATTTTAAGAGTTCTTTGTATATTATGAATAATAGTCCTTTATCAGATGTGCTTTTTGCAAATATTTTCCACCAGTCTGTGGCTTGCCTTCTTATTTTCTTAACTCTGCCTTTTTCAAGGCAGAAGTTTTTAATTTTAGTGAAATACAGATTATCAATTAATTCTTCCATCAGTTGTGTGGCATTGGTGTTGTATTTATCACCATACCTAAGGCCATCCAGGTTTTCACCTATATTATCTTCCAGGAGTTTTATAGATTTACATTTTATATTTAAGTCTATAATCCATGTTGAGTTCATCTTTGTGAAGGCTGTTACAAGATCTATGCCTTTATTTATTTATTTATTTACTTATTCAGCATGTGAATGTCCAATTGTTCTTGCACTATTTGCTTAAAAAAAAACAATTTTTGCTCCGTTTTATTGCCTTTGCTCCTTTGGCAAAAATCAGTTGAAGATATTTGTATGGACCTATTTGTGGGCTCTCTATTCTGTTCATGTAAGTGTTATGTCAGGTAGTGTTGGTCTTCCTACTTTGTTCTTCTCCTTCAATATTTTGTTGGATATTTTGGGTCCTTTATCTCTATATAAACTTCAGAATCAGTTTGTTGGCATTGACAAAATAACTTGCTAGAATTTTGATCAGGATTGCATCAAATCTATAGATCAAGTGAGGAAGAACTAACATCTTGACAACATTGAATCTTACAATCCATGAGGGTAGAATATCTATTTATTTAGTTCTTCTCTGATTTCTTTCAAAAGTGTTTCATATATATCTTGTACATATTTTGTTATATTTCTACCTATTTCACTTTTGAGGGTGCTACTGTAAATGATATTAAGTTTTAAAATTAAAATTCTACTTGTTCATTGCTGATATATAGAAAAGAGATTGACCGCTGTATATTAGCTTTGTGTCCTGTATCCTGCCACCTTGCTATAATCACTTATTCATTCCTGAAATTTTTATTGTTTTTTCAAATTTTCTACGTAGATGATCATGCTGTCTGTGCACAAAGACAGTTTTATTTCTTCCTTCCCAATCCATATACATTTTATTTCCTTTTCTTGTCTTATTGCATTAGCCAGTACTTCCAATATCATGTTGACAAGGAGTGGTAAGAAGGAACATCCTTGACTTGTTCCTGATTGTAATGGGATAGAGTTAAGTTTCTCATAATTATATATGATGTTAACAGGTTTTTTTATAGATATTCTTTATCAAATTCAGGAAGTTACCCTGTATTTCTAGTTTCAAAGTTTTTTTTTATCATAAATTGGTATCATATTTTGTCAATTTTTTTTCTCCATCTGTTTTTATATCATGTGATCCCTTTTTCTTTAACCTGTTGATGTGATGGATTACATTAATTTATTTTCAAAGGTTAAACCAGCTTTGTAAAGCTGGAATAAATCCCACTTGGTTGTGGTGTATAATTCCTTTCATGCATTGTTGAATTCAACTTGATAATATTTTTGTTAAGGATTTTTACATCTATGTTTAGGAGAGGCATTAATCTGTATTTTTCTTTTCTCAAGTGTCTTTGGTTTTGGTATTAGGGTAGTGCTGGCCTTGTGGAATGAGTTGGCAGGTATTTCCTTTGATTCTATCTTTTGAAAGAGATTGTAGAGGGTTAGTATAACTGTTTACGTAAATGTTTGATGAAATTCACTAATGTTCACCATTTTAGTCTAGTGCTTTCTGTTTTGGAAGGTTAGTAATTATTGATTCAATTTCTTTAATAGATATATGCCTATTCAGGTTATCTATTTCTTCTTGCTTGTTTTGGCAGATTGTGTCTTTCAAGGAATAGGTCCATTTTATCTAGGTGATCAAACTTGTGGGCATAGCATTGTTCACAGTATCCCTTTATTATCATTTTAATGTCCATAGCCCTGTAATGATGTCCTCTATTTCATTTTTATTAGTAGTAACTTGTATCTTCTCTCTTTTTCCTTATCCTGACTAGAGGCTTATCAGTTTGACTGATCTTTTCAAAGAACCAGCTTTGGGTTTCATTGATTTTTCTCTACTGATTTCCTGTTTTCAATTTCACTGATTTCTTCTTTAATTCTTATTATTTCTTTTCTTCTTCTTACTATGGATTCAATTTGCTATTGTTTTTCTAGGTTCCTAAGGTGGAAATTTAGATTACTGATATTAAATCTTCCTACTTTACTAATATATGCATTCCATGCTATAAATTTACTTCTAAAAACTGATTTTTTCTGGATCCCACAAATTTTGATAAGTTGTTTTTTTTTATTTTAATTTAGTTCAAAAATAGTTTTAAGTGTCCTTTGAGATTTCTTTTTTGACCCATGTGTTATTTAGAAGTGTTTCTTTTGCTCTTTATACATTTTTGGATTTTCTGATTATCTTTCTGTTATTGATTTCTAGTTTAATTTTAATTCTATTATAGTCTGGAAGCAGACATTGTATGATTTCTATTGTTTTAAATTTGTTAAATTGTGTTATATGGTCCAGAACATGGTCTATCTTGGTGAATGTTCAACCTAAGTTGGATGTTACATAGATGGTTAGAAACGTGTATTTTCTTCTACCCTGCACAACACCTGTGTACAGTGAGTGTCTTATGGATAGCAAACAAACAAACAATGTGTTTTCCCAAGTCCTCTGTAAATTATGAGGACTTTCCTCATTCCATGTATACCTAGGCAACAGAGGGTAAAGAATATTGCATTAGAATTGGGCAGGTTCAGTATTTTCCTGGTCTGCTCTGCCCTTTATCAGTTATGTGACTTTGGGAAATTTACTTGATTTTTTTGTCTAATTTTACTTATCTGTACATGAGACTATATGTATTACCTTGGAAGAATTTATTTAAAAATTAGACATGTATATGCATATCTATCAAAATTCCTGACATATAATAGATGAAGAACAAAAAGAATACTTACTATTACCATGCTTTAGCATGCAGCTTTTCCCATCATATAGTCACTTCTGTATTGTATGACAGCACAATTTTTCATATTAACATCAATTTCATTATAATTTTTATCTAAAAGCTTTACTCAAATTTTAACTTAAATATCTGCTTTTACACAATTTTACATCACTAGCATAAAAAACAGCATCACTTTATTTGCTAGTTATATTTTTCTATACAGGTGGTCCCCAGGTTACAGAAAAGATATGTTCCTGAGATAGTCGTGAGGTCAGATATGTACATAACTTGGATCCCTGATGAGCAGTGCATATATGGTAATAATAATAATAATGCTATGATGGCTCATATGTGGCAATAATGACAGCGCAATACTGTAATAGGAATAATACCTTTCTATTGTAATAATGTTACAGAAACTATTGTGCTCTTTTAATTTAAAAAAACAACATAAAAACAAACTCATACAAAATGTTTAGATGGGAGATAGGATAAATTTCAAAAAGAATATTAAAGATTAACACCTAATGTTGCATCAACGTTAGGCTAATAGAAATGTTACGCTTACTTTGATCTTCTAACCAAGTCAATAATAACAATAATAAATCTGCTATGCTGCTTAGTAATATTAATAATTAATGATTTCATTGGAGCACTGCTGTTCACATGTTCCATTATTCTCACTTTTTCCTTTATAAATGTTTTGATAGTTTAGGGACTGAAGCCTAATGTTTTCCCAATGAATAATGGTGTCTGGCCTTTCTCCGAAAACTTAATTGTTTCTCCTTTCGTTTCCACTGTAATTACCTTTCTCTTCTCTGCAGGCTCACCTGGACTTGCAGTGAACTTTCACTTTGGGAGCATGGTCATAAGGGTGATCACAGACTCACACAATTAAATAAAAAAGTTAAGACAAGAGTGATGCTGTGTATAAGTGACCATGTAAACAATGAGATTAGCTGCTAGCGTAAAGATGCTGCTCCGATGAACGGCTTACGCTGTGCGGGTTTGTTTACATGAATGAAAGAAACTGGTTCCCGAATTATTTATTTAATTATTTAATTATAAATTATCTTTATGGGGAGTCTTGGGAGCCCATTTGTAAGTACAGAACTCTGCAATTTGGATCATCCATAACCCGGGCACTGCCTGTATACTCATTAATTATAAAAATTATGAGTAACTGCATACATTAATGGCTATTAGACTATAAACAGACAAACAAATAAAACTTTATCTTTGGAGCTTCTGTGGAAAAACCTGCTCCAAGGACCTCAGCCTTTACCCTTTTCCTGTATAAGATCATCACCTGGCTTCAGGTTATAGCAGAATGGGGCTAAAAGCTTCACTTGTTTCATTTATTAATACATGCAACATAGGTGATTCCACAAACTTTGGCATGTTGCAGAGTAGGATAAACATAATCTATGCAGCAAAAACATCGAGATCTGAATTTCTTATTCATTTCCTTGCATCCATATGAAGTTGGGTAAATCACTTACTTGGTAATTTAGACTTAGAGTCCACAGGAAGAACAAAAAGAGAAAATGAATCATTAAATAAGAAAAAATAAAAATTGAGCAAGAAATATAAGAGTAGTATATTACTTATCTCATCAATGAAGAATAATTGCATCAGTGAATAATATAAATGGCTATAATTTCTTCAAAAATTATGGGAAAAAAGGGTTTTGGAAAATCGAAATGGGGAAGTAGGAGAGTTTATAAGAGAAAAACAGAATCCTTATCTATCATAATAAAGATTTAATAGATACATCTAGAATTTATATATCATAGAATACAGTATAAACACATTGTTTAGAAATATGATTGAAAATAATAAATTAAATGCCAAAAAATTTAGAAGTGGTTTCTTCTAAGGAATGAAACTGAAGGTTAGGCTGAGGATAAACATAAGAAAATGAATTTCAGAATAAGCTTTTTAATAATAGTGCATTTTTAAACTATGTATTTGTATAGCATTGTGTATATATACATATATGTGTAATATATGTACATATATAAACATTGCAGGTACTTATATAGCATAGTTTATTCTGACATACACACACACACACACATATGTAAAATGGGCTTTAGAAGTTATGTTTTATTGTGTTGAGCTTATTACACATGATGATATTTCTCATTCCCATCTTGCCCTTTATCATTAAACCTCTTAGGGCACATACCATTGCTGTTTGGTTGCCACTCTGTACATAATGCTTGATCTTCAGTAGGAGCTCAAGAAAGGACAGACGGATGGACAAATCTCTAAAAGGAAATGGTCATTGAAGTCTCTTTCAGTTGTGAAATTATTTGACTGTGATCACAATATTATGAAATTATAAACTTGCCTTTAGTGAGCAATAAAATGAGTCACTCTTGAGCAAAGCAGTCGTCCAGGAAAAGATTACTTGGGAAAAGATCATATCGAACTGTCATAGTGGAGCAAGCTAAGCTAGTTACCAACATTTGTTCCTCCCTTCCATTATAACTGTGTTGTGTCTGGGAAGTGGTACTCCAGCCATGACATTGGCAGCCTTCCTACGCCATAAGGTACAGCTGTGTGACTCGATGTTAGCAATGGTGTGTGAGTAGAAGTAAAACGTCTCACTTCTAGGAATAATTAAACTTCCCCTTTGGCTTCTCCATGCTTCAACCTGGAACAACTGCTCTGGAGTCCATATATAATTATGAAGCTAGGAAATATTCTAAACTAATAGTATGCACACAGTAAAATTACATCAACAAGAAAGGTGAAAGCAAGACAAAAACCAGTTTTCTGAGTTTCCTTTTTTTGAAATATTTAATATAGGAAGTTCCTTTAGTAAAGACCTTTTGCTGATAAACTATTTTGGGCTGTGTGTGTATGTGTGTGTGTGTGCGCGCGCATGTGTGTTTATGTAAATGTATGTATAAAAAAGTCTTTAATTTATATTCTTAAATATGCATTTAGTTGGTCAATCAATTTTGGTTTGATAATTATTTGTCTCAGTACACTTAAGGAGTTTATTATTATTATTGTGTGTTGTGGCTTCTATTTTTGCTGATGGGAAGGATATTGTCAATCTAAGTTCTGTTTCCTAGTAGATAATTTGTGTTTTCATTTTGGTGGATGTAAAATTGTATAATTTCTCTTGGGTTTTTTCATCACAATGTAGTTAGATGTGGATTTTTAAAACTTATTCTGCATAATTTTTGGTAATTTCTAAATCTACAAAGTAATTTATTTCTTCTTTAATTCTGTAACATTTCCAGAATGTTCTTTTAATTTTCATTATTTTATTTTAATTTTTATCTTCTTTTTTATGCCAATTTTTTTCATTTTGGCTACAATAGCTTTGAGTTTCTTCTTTGTATTCTTTTCTTTGTTTTTCTTTCTTACAATCTATATTATTTCTTTAAGAATAGCTTCTTTTCACAAAAATGGTATTTTAATTTTGTCTAACTTTCTGTTTCATCCATCAAATAAATATAGTTTTTATTTTTAATATTTGCCTATCTTATTTCTGGCTCATATTTTCAACTTTTTCTTTTACTCTTCAAAACATTTTGAACATATGCATATTATGAAATATTTATATTTCTTTGAGCTGTTCTTGTCCAGATGCTTATTTATAGTGATTTTTTTTTCCTTTTGCATTTCCCAATTTTTGAGCATGTACTCATTTTCAAACAGCATAATTTGTGGGAACAGTATATAAGAATATACACTAGCAAAGATTATTTGTACTTATTTTGCAGGAGTTCTAGTGTAGTAAAAATCTCTGAGAATTTTTAATTAGTTTGTTGAGTAGAAGTTAGATTAAATTCAAATTTCAGGCCTATATTTATGAATCCTAGGAGGGCATGTTGTCTCACCCAGAGTATGCCAGAGTATGGCTGGCAACCCACCGTTTTTTATTCTAGTCTGTCTTTCACTGAGGGCATAGACTTTTGAGGGCCTTGGCTTCATTCTGTTTTTCTGTATATTCTTTATCACTCTCTTTTTTTGACTTTAACATATTTTTACATTTCTAAGTAATATGAACATATTATATTAAAACAAAATATGTATGTAAAATAAGTAATAAAGTGAGAGGACATGAATCCATTCAAACTCAGAATGTCCAAGTTATTAATACTGAGATTAGCAAATATCTTGAAAGCAGCCATGCAAGTGGTGTGAACATGTCAGTATGATTTCCTAGTCTTTCTTCATCTTGGGCGTCTGACGATTTATCTTAATATTTTATGAAGGCAATCATACTTATAGAAGTATGCCTGTTAAATCATATCTATACTTTCTATCAGTGATTTTTTTAAAATCAAGAGGTATTTTTTAAGGTAAATTCTACAGCCCCAGACATGAAAGTTTCTTAGCACATTTTCCTCCTACTGGCTGGAAGAGGAGAAGGATACTCTGGTAATACAGGCATATGTGAAACTATCTACAGAAGAAAATTTTTGAGTAGGTGAGAGCTGATGGAATCCAGTGCATGAGCTGACGTTTGGTTTTAGATGGGCACAGAGAGAGTACATCCATTGAACATGAGGAAGATGAACGTGTGCCTGCGTGTGCGTGTGTTTAGATAGGTTGATACAATTGGTGGTGGAAAATTAATACATACTTATCTGATGGTTCTATTTTTCCAGCGAACTAATAGTGAAGCATCAGCTGAGACTATGCAAAGAAAGTTGTATTTAAGTGCAATAAAGAAACAGGAGGGTATAAGACAGTCATCTTAGGTAATTGCAAATGGAAACAATTAGGAAAATATTCAGACTTCATCAGGAAGTGCTGAAGGTACACTTAAAATTTGTTATCATAAACTTAAAGTTATTCCAGTCAAATATAGATAGACAGGTAAATAGCTATACTTTATATGTTACATTGTATATATAGTAATAGTATATATATGTGTGTGTATATATGTCTGTGTGTGTCTGTATATATGGTAATCTCATTCAGCAATTCACAAGAATGGAAAAACAAGCACCACATTTACTCACCATAAATTGGCACTAATTGATCAACACTTATGTGCACAAATGGAAGTAACATTCATCTGGTGTCGGGCAAATGGGAGTGAGGAGGAGGGGCTGGGTAAATTCACACTTAATGGGTGCAGTGCACACTTTCTGGGTGATGGGCACGCTTGTAGCTCTGACTCAGGCAGTGCAAAAGCAATATATGTAGCTAAAGTGTTTGTACCCCCATAATATTCTGAAATAAAAATAAATAAATAAATAAAAATTTAAAAGAGGAAAAAAAACAACTCAAAAAAATTCAACTAAGCTTATGTAAGTCTTGATTAGTGAATTGTTACCTTAATGGGCTTGATTTTGGTCATGTATGTGTAATGAATGGAAAAAGATTCAAAGGAGTTGAGAGTCTATGAAAAGAAACACTATTTGTGTCAAACCATTGAATTCAAGTTAGGTTAGAAGAGAGATGATAACACAAAGTGAAACTGAAGGGTTAGTTTGATCAGGTCTGCCTGCACTGCTTGTTCTTGGTTACTTGCTTTTTGTTTTCCTTTGTTTTCCTTTTTTCATAAAGCTGAAGGCCTCAGTAGCTGAAGCCTATACTATTGAACACTGAAACTTAACCTTCACTGGCTACTTTATAGATAACATTTATAAGTCACCATGGTAATGGTCCCTCCAGTTGTTCCTCAGGAACTTGGGCCATTTCCTGTCCAGTTCAAACCACTGGAGACCACTGACTCTTCAACTGGGCCTGTGCAAATGCCACAGAGATGGCTTTTTTACATCGAAGGGCCAAAAACTCCAACCTTAAATCATGATAACACTGACATTTTCTATACATATGTCCTATGAAATGCAATGAACCTCGACTACACCTGCATGAACAAACATGTTACTTTATTTTTCCCTACTCCCCATCACCTTTCCCCATGCCTTGAACCACCCCACCTCCATAACCCATATATATCCCTATGCCTTATCTTCAAGGAGACAGATTAAGAGCTGTTCTCCTGCCTCCTCACTTGGTGGTCTTGCAATTAAAAGTTTTCCCTTTTGTAAAACCTGTGTCACAGTAATTAACTTATTCTGTGTGGGCAGAAAAGATCCAGACCTGGCTGGTAACAAAAGGAGATGGTAGCAGTGAAAAGGTGGTTGAATCACTCAGCCACATGCCCCTATGTGACTGAGAATATGTTTGAATTGAGATAAAATAACAGGTGAGATTTAAAGATGAGGTACGGTATTCAGAGAACAAGATAATGGAAATCAAAGTGTCAGCGGCAGAAAAGTAAATTTGAAGAGGTTGAAGACCTGAGAAGTCAAAGTACTAGGTGGAATTGCATGGTGTTAGTGTCATAAAAAATGATGCTTCTGTTAGGTGCAGAAAAGCATGCAGAAAGTGAGATGATGAAATCTTTTCTGAATTAAAAAAAGTAACTAGAATATCTGTAGCATACTGCAATATGGAGTAATATACATCCACCAGTGGTGGTCTGATGGCACGTCAGAGGAATCAGCCTTTTAAATAATTGAAGGGAAACTTCTAGAAGAAGAAATGAGGGTTGGAGTTTATTCATTATGGAAACAAAAGATACTGTATCTAAAGTGCATTTTCACATGGTGGACTTAAAAACAAATATCAGTAAAGATCACATTCAGCTCTTACTTTCACCATTTGCAAAGTCACTCCTTACATATGTTTCTCAAATAGTTCATGTTTATTATTTGGCCAATTTTGAATACCCAATGTATATTTCTTCCTCAACAGAATTAGGTTTTGTTTTTTAACAGTTAACTTTTTTAATTTCAAAATATTAAGAGAGTACAAGTATTTTTGTTATATGGATGAACTGTGCAATGCTGAAATCAGGGCCATGAGTGTGCCTATTACCAGAATAGTGTTCATTCTACTCCATAAGTAAGTTTTATCCCCTCACCCTCCTCCCACCCTCCCCACTTCTTGGTTTCCAACATCCTTTATAACTCTTTGTGCTCATGTATACCCATTGTTTAGCTCCTACTTATTAGTGAGAACATGTGGTATTTGTTTGAATAGGCTTCTATTTTTGGCTTTTAATAAGGACAGACATGACAATATGGCCAGTTCATCTAAATAATCTTCATGGATTTTGTGGGCTTTCGGTATCTGTTCCACACCTCAGTAGAGCATGTTAAGTATCTTTTATATGCTCAGAATCTCTGGGATATCAGCCTGGACAGAATTCTTCTTTAGGGACCCACCAGATTTCTGTTACCAGCTGTATCTAATGCTAGAACTGCTGCCCTTAGATGGATGTAAAGTTCCCCAACCTACCCCCAGTTGAGAAGGCTGCAACCTATTTCTGGATATTTTTATTGATAATTTTGGAAAGAAATCAGTGCTTAGGGGCAAAAAACTGAGAACACAGGAAAAAATAAAAACCTCAGGTTATCACAGGGAACAAATCATGCAAGGTGCATCAAAAATTTAAGCTTGGACTTCAAGTTTGAACTGTTGGAGTCACTAAAGGGTTAAGAAATGATAATAATAATAATAACAATAATAATGATGATGATGTAATTGGGATTGAAAAAAATCTGGTAGGAGGTAAAATGTAAATGTTTTTTAAAATATTTCTACCTAGAAATTCAGATCATGAAAGCAATAAAAATACTTGAGCAAAAACAATATATGACATAGCAACAGCTTCCAGCTTCCCTGAGCAACCAAGATTGCATCCCAATGAAATCACCTTGCTGTTAAAAAAAAAAATTCCAGTCTCTCATACCTGTTGTTCCTCCCACACCCTTGTAACCAGCCTGAAACAACACATGAATTTTATTATCTTATATTGGTATAACTTTCCAAATGTGATGAACTTTCATTTTATTTAGGATGTCATTGCCAAAAAGTTCCTTGAATAGAATAAAATTCAAAAGATGTCTTACCCAAATCAAGAACATGTATATAGAAATGATAAACTTGTCCAAAATCAGAATGTACAAAATGTTCTGCAATAAAATTCCATAAAGTGAGGAAAGGAGGTCCAAACAGTAACCAAAAAGTTGCCAGGAGAGATCCACTGAGAGATGGTGAGTTTCTCTATTGGAGAAGATATTAAAAATTTTAGCTGGGTGCGGTGGCTCATGCCTGTAATCCTAGCACTCTGAGAGGCGGAGGTGGGTGGATTGTTTGAGCTCAAGAGTTCGAGACCAGCCTGAGCAAGAGCGAGACTCTGTCTCTACTAAAATAGAAAGAAATTATATGGACAACTAAAAATATATATAGAAAAAATTAGCTGGGCATGGTGGCACATGCCTGTAGTGCCAGCTACTTGGGAGGCTGAGGCAGGAGGATCGCTTGAGCCCAGGAGTTTGAGGTTGCTGTGAGCTAGGCTGACGCCAGGGAACTCTAGCCCAGGCAAAAGAGCAAGACTCTGTCACAAAAAAAAAAAAAAAAAAAATCTTTAGATATATGGACAGTGGCCAGAAAGGTAAGTTCCTTTAATGTGTTTAGATTTACTTCCTGAAGAGGTGCATTATTATCTGTCTACTCACAATGTACAGATGAAGCACTCTGGTGATAATCCATTAAAGAGATCAGGAATGCCTCAAAAAAAATGAGAGGTGACTGCTTTGTCTCACTTGATAAAACAGAATATATTACAGGGATAATGTCTTCTCTTTCTCAAGTTAGAAGAAAAATATTGGTCTTCAATTTCTTATGTGTTTGTGGAGATAATAATCATTAAAATTATTCAAACTTTGGTTGTGAGGATTTGGTAAAATATGTGCGATGATCCCAATAGAATATCTGGGACATAAGATATAGTCAAAACGTGACTGATTGAGAGAATGATAATTTCTATTGTACCCTAAATTTTTGTGCCCCTTCAATTTATATGTAGAAATTCTAACTGCCAAGGTAATATTAAGAAACAAGACATCTGTGAGGTGATTAGATCATGAGAGTGGAGCCTTCATGAATGGGATTAGTGACCCTATAAAAGAGTTCCAAGGGGGCTTGTTTGCTCTTCCCACTAGGTGAGAACATAGTGAGAAGGCTCCAACCATAAATCGGGTAGCAGAACCTCACCAGACACTGAATCTGCCAGCACATTGATGTTTGATTTCACAGCCTCCAGAGCTGTAAGAAATAAGTTTCTGTTGTCTATAAGCCACCCAGTTTATGGTATTTTGTTACACCAGCCCAAATGAATTAAGACAACAATGATATGATATGGTAATGATAATAATGGTTATGGGAAACACAGTATAAACCAGAGGTTTGGTGGCACTGGTCAAGGAAACCATGCTCTTGGTTAGCACCCAGTTAATAACAGTATGCAATCCAAAAAGACCTCATGAAAACTCCAGAAACCAGTTAAGAAGTTACAGTACCCCTGATAAGTACAAAGCAAAGAAAAGCTGCATTACAATGCATAAGAAAATCTGTTGTATTTTACCCTCAACAGCTGTCTGCCCAAGCCAGCAGAGTTTGTCACAATTGGGAGAAAACACCCAAATTGCAGTTTATTCATTTGGGAAGGAAAGAAAAGAGTGGAAAATATGTCCAATTTTCTGATTTTTCAAGAGGATGTCTGAGGATTGGCTTCTGTTCCACCTGCTTGAGCACTGAGAAGGAACTGATATCCTTGGATGTGTAGGGGCCACAGAAAAGAAGGGAGAGATTACACAGATTGTTGCAGCACCAGAGAGCCATCAGTACCACTGACAGACACCAGAGATAGCAAGAGATTATGAGGTCCTTAAAACAGAATGGTAAACCTCTCTAATGGAGGAAATTCATGCATAAACCCAAAAAACATGCCTTACTAGGAAATATTTGAAAAGTCCTAAATGTCTAGCTGGGGAGATCAGTGAAGGTAATGACTGGAAGATGTGGCTTTTGGGTTTTTTTTTTTAACTTTCCAAATCTCAACAAAAAATAAAAAGACAAATGAAAAAAATGGGCAATAATTGCCCAAAGGATCAAAGTATGTTTCCAGAAACTCATCCTAATTCAAAGAATTAATACAAAGAATTCAAAATAATCATTTTAAAGAAGCTCAGTGAGCTATAGGAGAACACAGATGGACAATTGACAAAATAAGGAATGTGATTATTAACAAAATGAGAATATCAACAATGATATAAAACTATAAAATATATCTAAACAGAAATTCTGGAGCTGAAGAATACAGTAACTGAATTGAAAACTTAACCAGTGGAGTTCAACACCAGACTTGTTCAAGCAAAAGAAAGAATCAGCAAATGTGAACACAAGTCATTTTAAATTATTGAGTCAGAGGAGCAAAATAAGACTGAAGAGAGGAGAGGAAAGCCTAAGGGACTTATAAAACACAGTAAAACAGACAGATAAACACATTATAAAAGTCCCAGAGGGGGAAAACCTAGAGAGAGAAGGAGAAAGTCCGTTTATTTGAAGAAATGATAGCCCTAAACTTTCTAAATCCGAGGAAGGAAATAGACACCTAAATTCAAGAAATTCAGAGGTCTCCAACTGGGACAAATCTAAAGAGACCCACACCATGACACATTATAATAAAACTGTCAAAAGTCAGAGACAAAAAGAGAATCTTAAAGGCAGCAAGAGAGCAGTGACTTACCATATACAAAAGAGCTCCCACAAGATTATCAGTAGATTGCTCAGCAGAAACTTTACAGTCCAGAGAGGAGTGGGATAATATATTGAAATTTCTAAAAGAAAAAAACACAAACAAAACACACCTGTCAACCAAGAATACTATGTCCAGTGAAATTATCCTTCTAAAATGAAAAAGCAATAAAGACCTCCTAGATAAACAAAAGCTGAGAGGGTTCATCACCACTAGTAGTGCCTTACATGGAACTGCTAAAAAGAGTCCTTCAAGTTGAAATGAGAGAACACTAACCAACAGCAACATGAAATCATACAAACACATAAAGTACTCTGGTAATGATAAATACACACACACGCACACACACACACACACATATATATGTAATACTGTAATGGTAGTGTATAAATCATTTTATCAATTTTAATTCTGGGATAGAATTTAAAAGATAGCATAATAACTATACCAATGAAACTATATTAATGAATAAAAATATAAAAAAATATAATTTGTGAAATCATATCATTTGAAGTAATGGGTGAGATGCAGTAATGGGTGGGTAAAGGAGTAGAGTTTTTGTATGTGATTGAAGTAATTGGTAAAAAACAGATTGTTAAAACTGTAAGATGTTTTAAGTAATCCTCATGGCAACCACAAAGAAAATACCTATAGAAGACACACAAAAGAGAGAAATAAGAAAGACAACAAGAGAGAAAAAGAAGGAGAAATAGCTATAAGACACAGAAAATAACTAACAAAGTGGTAATAGTAAGCCTTTTCATATCAGTAATTACTTTAAATGGGCTAAATTCTCCAATCAAACCACAGAGAGTGGCTGAATGGATCAAAAACAAACAAACAAATGAAAAACAGGATTCAACTATATGTTTCCACAAGAGAGTCACCTTAAATGTAAGAATACATGTAAGCTGAAAGTGAAAAAAATGAAAAAAAGATATTCCATGCAAATGGTAACAGGGAGAGAGCAGAGGTGGGCATATTCATAAACACTAAAAATGACTTTAAGTTAAAACACTGTAACAAGAGATAGGGAAGGACATTATATAATAATAAAATGGGCCAATTTACCAGGAAGATATAATAATTAATATATATACATATATATTTACCCAACATTGGAGCATCTAAATACATAAAGCAAATAATAGATCTGAAGAAAGAAATAGACAGTGATACAATGGTAAAAGGTGCCAATACCCTACATTTAATAATGGATATAACAACTAGAACAGGGATCAACAAAGAAACAGAGGATTTAAACAACACTATAAGCCAATTATACCAAACGGACATAATAAAGAGTATTTCACCCAACAACAGCAGAATACACATTCTTCTCAAGAGCACAAAAAATATTTTCCAGGATAAATCACATTAGGCCACAAAATAACTCTTAACAAATTTTAAAAAGATTAAAATTATACCAAGTATCTTTTCTGACCACAATGGAATGAAACTCAAATTCAGTAACAGGAGAAAAACATATACCTAAGACTCCTGTACTGTATACTTAAAATGGTTATGATAGCAGATTTTATGTTATGTGTTTTTCATAACAATAAAAAAATCCTATAACGTGGTTAAGCACAGGATATTGTGAGATCAGCTAGAGGGGTAGAAATAAAACAAAAGCAATGTGACATAATAGAAACCACACAGGGAGAGAGTGTGTCAAAGAGAAAGTAACTCCCAACAGTATTGAATGCTTCAGCGAGGTCAAGGAGAAAAGGCCAGAAAAGTACATGTGGAATTTAGCAACACAGATGTCATTAAACACAACGAGAATAGTTTCAGTGGAACAAAGATGAGTTCAAGTGAAGGCTAGGCTGAGGATTGGACCATATGATTTATCATCTAATCATGAATACTTTTGAGAATGAAGGGGGTGCTAAAACAATTGACAATTGAATATTTTAAAAATATTTATTTAATGTACAACACATTGGTTATTGTTCTGGCGTATCTATGAAACTTGTCACTGGGCTGCTGTAGCCCTGGGAAGAAGGACGAGGACCCATTACTATGGGAACTAGAACTTGCAGTCTCAGGCAGAGAAACTATTAAAAAGCCTTAGGTCCCACTCGTTCTTAGGCACTTCAAAGCCAAAGGCCTTTAGAAGAATTAAGATGAATAAATCCCCTGCAATATTCCCTGGTTACAAGCAGTTTTGCCCTGATTTTATAAGCCTGAAACATGCCTTTGTATGGAGGTGGACTACAACAGGGGTCAGCAGGGAGGGTGATTAAAAGAATCACGGGGGAAATGAAGGGTCAAGGTCTGGGATTGGGAGGCAGATAAAATAGCCTACTTGCAACAGTTTGTTATATGTTTGCCTTTTGTTGTTTCCAGGAGCAGCAGAAGAGATCAGACCAAAGGCCCTGAGTAGCCATGAGGTGGTTTCCCCAAATGAGCAAGCCTTATGCATTCTTCCTGCAGGTCACAGGCCTATGGCCCTAGCAGAGACCAGGAGGAGGGAGTAGGAAGCAGGAGGAATTAGGAGGTGTAGCCTGTAGGCTTGGGATGGAACTTCTTTTTTCTCTCCTACCTTTCTCGAGCTAAGTAGTGGTCAGTGCACGTGGCCCTGGGGCTTTTTCTGAGATTCCTGGACTCTACCTTTCTAAATTGAAGCTTGTGTTAAAGTTTGAAGTCTGTACACTACACATGCCCTAACACACTGCTCGGCATGACTGTGGCAGAAGTTAGAAATATAAGTGGAATTGTACCAAATCTATCCTGGCAGAGGTTAATGCAACAATTAATAATGATTAGTTTAAAAATAAAAATCCCAAGTGAATGATAAACTGTATGGACAGATGACTAGACAACAGGCTTGAATGGGTGTGATTTCCAGCAAACCAGAAGTAATCTTCACCCTAGCACAAAACGTGAGGGGATGAAGACAGCAAGTACAGCGAACTCCTTCCAAAAGCTTAGTGTTGAAAAAGCACAAAGACAAAAGATGTTGCAGCAGAGGGTTGAAGATATTTTAAGATGAGAATGAACTGACCATATTTATATATTAATAGAAAAGTTCCAATAGAGAAATACAAGATTTTCATTTAATAAGGATATGAAGGCTTTTCACAATAATTGACTTGGTTAATGTAATTTCATTTTAAATAACAGTGACATTTTTCTGAAACTTGGTAAAATATAGAGATAAAAAATATAAATAGATAGATAAAGGAAAATATGAATAGAAAAGGAAATTCTTAAACAAAGCTAACTACAGATTAGTTAGCTATAATTACTGTAATTACTATATCACATAAAACTTATTATAAAGCCACAGCTTGACTCCTTTTATAGATTCCCAAAACTATCCCTTTCTCATTAGGCACAAGCTCCTTTTGCCAGCTTATGAAGATATATAGATATAGATATAGATATAGATATAGATAAATATATATATTAAAAATGGCACAGAAAAGCACATTGCTAATAGCTAAATAAATGGCATAGATATTCCTTGCTGCAGAAATTCAGAGGAATGAGAGTTTTCGCTTCAGGTTAAATTGGTCAGAAATGGTTATTTGGAAAACAAGAAATTAAGTTGAGTCTTCCATGGTCCAAGATTTTTAAAAATGAGAAGAAAACAAGCATTTCTCTCACATAAGAAATAAAGGAGAAAATACTTCATTGTAGGGTCTGAATTAACCAAACTTGAATACAAAATCAAATAGCATAGACTAAGCTACTATAAGTAACCTATTCTTTGGTACAATCAATATCTTCTCAGAGGATATACTATATGTGAGGTATTATGATAAAGTTAAGGAATTTCATAGCAAGGAGAGAAAAATAGGGGGAAAATGACTATGGAGTAGTCCACAGAAAAATTGAAAGGACCTACATTTAGTACATTAAAGTCATGTCTCTTTCATATGAAAAAAGTAGAGAAAAGATTTGTAAATCCATCTGTCATCCCTAAGCTTCCAAATGATAAGAAACCTAAGTCACTGCCAAGAACAAACTGCTTTGAAATCAGGAATATTTTTATAGAGTACACATAGAAACACCAATATTTCAGGTGACTTTGCCAATGTATGAATAATTCTTTTTTCTCATAATCATAGAATCTGCTTCTCTACAAACTATACTTCCTCTAGCAGACATGTATCATATATCATCCTAGTGGAAGCACTGTTTCTATGTTTAGAGAATTCCCTACATCATGATTCCCCACACCCAGTAGTGAAAGCTATACTTTTCTTTTTACCAAGTCTTTTTACCTTAGGTCTCAGACATGTGAACTAGGCTGCCACACTTGCCTGCACTTGTATTTGATTTTATCTAAAAGAAAGCAGTAGGATTAAATATGCATCACATGGAATTTTGGTAAGGGTGATGGTGAAGGTGTGGAATTGGGGCGGACAGGAGCTATAAGACTTCCAGGGCCAAGTGCAACCTCCTCTGCCAAGTGGCAGCATAGGTGGGGCCTTGGACACAGGAGTATCATTATAGTATCCACGGTAGAGATTCCTGGCTGTAGAGATTAAGAGCTTGACACTATGGCCCTCATGAAGATTCTGAGATCTATCTGATATCCCTAAACAAATTATTTATTTACTTCTTTATTTAGTGTTCCTTAAATTCTTTAGAGTAGATCCTCTTTCCTTGAACTGCAATACCTAACATACATTCCAAAAGGGAAGTATAACTGGCTCATGATCAATTTCCTTTGTAAAAACTAGGGAAAACTCCAGGCTTCCATGACAGCAATTAGTTTATCTACAAGACTTTGGAAATGAAACTATCCTAATATCACAACTCAGTGAGACAGGAATACTGATCACTTAATAAACACCACAAACTTAGCATGTGACAATCCAAAATAAGTGACTGAGGCAAAGATCAATGGAGGCTGATTAAGCCAAAGTTGTGGAATCACCTGGAAAAAACACAAACCACAGACAAATCTGTGGCTGCTTTTCTGAAAGAGAACTTGGGAGTTTCAGTATGTAAGGGGAATAGTACATACAGAAAGAATAAAAAGAGAGTGGGGGTGGGGAGTGAAGCAAATTGGTTACATTTTTGTGAGGCCCAGGAAAATCTACAATTTGTGTAAGATAAGGCAAGTGGGGGTTAGAGGAGAAAAAGGCAGTGAAGGAAGCATCAATTACGTAGATGTCCTCAGATAGGTGGAAGAATGTTTGACATTGTCTTGTCTCTGTTCTGCACCTGGGAAAACAAACTTGTAATTCATTAATTAGTGTGGAATCAAACAGACCTTAATTTTAGGAGCTAGACTTAGCCTGTAGACCCAAAGCTGTGACGTGCCTGTCCTTGCTTATGGGAAGGCAGCAAGAAATTTCTGTACGAGTGGTATGTGGGACCTGTTCTCTCAGATGCGTGAGGCTTTTACCTTCCCTTTTGCATAAGGAGTTGGGGGGAAGGGGAAGAGGGGTCCTGATATTTTTATTTTCTTTTATACATGTCATCCCCGGGAAGAATTTGACCCGTTGGATGGTTTCAAGAGGTAAATGAAAAAATAAAAAAAAAATAAAAGAACAAGGAGGGAGTAGTTTGGAGCCAGGCAACACTGGGCTTGAATCCCAACTTTGATGTTCAAGAGAGGAAAACTTTTGATTTGGTACAGACAGTGCCTAGCTCAAAATCAATCTTTAGTAAACTGTACATATTATAGATGTATAGGTGAAGACTTATCTTAGTCTAAGGGACACTTCTGACAGTCAGAGCTCTTGAGCATAAATTGGGCTTTTCAGATATTGGTGAATTCCTACCATTGCAAGTATTTAAAGATAGCTGGGACAGTCACCTACAAAAGATTTCTTAGAGGGGATTATGACATCGACAGAGATTGGCCCAGATGACATCAAGGTTCCTCATAACACTTGGGCTTTATGTATAATTCCAAGACACAATCAAACATTAGATATTTAGTCTATTCTTATCAGGTGTTTCCTATGAGAATCAAATGCAAATTTCACCTTATGTGGATAATAAAGCAGAAAAAAAATGTCATATCGTTTTTTTCTCTGGATTCCTTCAACAGAAAATATTTCCACTAATATGTTCCCTGAATGTTAGCAGCTTGAAAAGTCAGAGCTTAGAGAGGCCTCAGATTCATTTCTTACGGGAGATCCTCTGACATGACCCCATCTTCCTCAAGGCTACAGAATTCCTGGTAATGCTACAATTTGATGAAGCCTGATCTCCATAAAACTGTATTATATCATTTCCTTAAAACCAACATATGACATTGACAAGACTGATCTGTTGTAGAAAAGATAAATATATCCTGGGAGATTGTTAGATCCTTGAAATAGAGAGTACAAAATATAAACATTTTTTGATGTGGTAAGGGAACTACTAGTGGCAGAAGTAAAGTTTCATGGAAATATATGATCTAATCATGGAATAATGGAAAACGTGTGGATTTATGGTCAGAAAACCCAAATTAATTTGCTCTGTTAAAAGATAATTTTTTATATAAAAGTAAAATCATGATTCTTGTACAGGTATAAAAATGAATATGCATTAGGTACTTTATTTTATTCACAAATGAGAAAACTAATAAGATGGTATAACCAGTTCAAAGGAGATTCCAAAGAAAAGACATGTTTATAAATAATGAATATTGAAATTGAGAAATAAAAGAAACTTTTTATCTGAGGAATGAGAGCCTCCTCTAAATTATCAGGCCCAGAGAGACATGGAATGATGCAGCGACATGTCCCACTCTCTGCCTTGTAACCATCTCTTGAAACTACTTGCTATCACTACAGTAGCCATAAGTCAACCTAACAATGCTGCACACCAATACCATAAACCATACAATGTATAGCCAATCACTAATCAATATTATTTCTGTAAAACAATGAAAATTCACTACAGACAACTTTGTATCAGCCCATACCTTGTCCCCCTTTTTGGTCTTTAAAAATCTGCTTGTAACAAAGGCCAGAGTTCATATCCATAGTTACTTGAGTCTGAGTCTCCTGGGCAGCTGTCTTCATCTTGACTCAATTAAACTCTTTAAAATTACATTTTGTGCCTCTGTTTCTTCCTTTAGGTCGACAAAATTAATGTGCAGATTAGAGGCAAACCCAGAGTCTCCCACAGGACGAGGGGGACTCATTTGAACTTCCACTGGACAGAATTTACATGTTTATAGACAGGAGTTATTTGCATTTCTACCCATTATCTACAATTTACAGGATTGTAAAGAAAGAAAATCCCTACAATCAGATAGCATGGAAGTTGTGCTTTAGACGCTGCATAGTTTTCCACCAAAGCACAAAATTGTCACTGTATTCTCTGTATCCTTATTAGACCTTGATGTCATCTGGCCTATTCTCCATGTGATGTTTCAATTCTCTCTGTAGAATCCTTTGCAGATGATTACCCCAGTTATGTTTAAGTACTTCCAATAAGAAAATAAGCTCATATAATTAGGAGATGCTTAACATGTTCCTTAATATCTGATGAGCTTCAGTGTTCATTAAGTCCTCCTTGGAGGGTCATTAAGAGAATCTCATGAGACAATGTGTAGAGCACACCCAGCTCATGGCCTGGTACTTCCCCTTCAAAAACTAGTCATGATTCCATTTTGAGCCTCTCGTATTATCTAATTTATACAGCTTTGACAAACTCTGATAAGGTAAAGGAAAATGAACATTAATGTTGAGAATATATTAAACAAACAGAAAGAACTACTAATACCTGCAACAGCATGGATGCATCACATAAGTATGATGCTGAGTGAAAGAAGCCAGACCAAAAGCTTGTCAGTTGATATGAGATTCCAAGACAAGGTACATCTATAGTGAGAAACAGATAAAAGGTTTTCGGCGGTCAGAGTATGGGGGGAAAAGACTTTATGTAAATGGGAGTGGAGAATTTTCAAGTTTATGAAAATATTCTATACTGTGTTTACGGTGACATATCCAAACCCATGTCATTTGTCAAAACCCATCAAACTGTGCACTGAATATTGATAAATGTTATTGTATGCAAATTAGGCCTATACAAAGATAATTATTAAAAAAAAGTGCATGTGATTTGGATCTGTCTTCTTGAGCCATGTGTAAATGCATCTTCTAAAGTTTCTTTCCAGAGGGCAGAGGGGTAAGGAAAAAAAAAGTTTATCTACTCACTTCCTCTGTGCATACTGAAGTTTACATAAAAATCTCATTGGGGTGTTATTAGTTTACCATCAACTGCTCTATGGATTTTATTAAACTAGACATGATTTGGGATAACTAACTTTTTCTAAGGCCCTTGATTTCTCTAAATGGTAAAACTAAAAAAGTGGATTTTATTATTGGTTGGGATTCTGACCCTCTACTTTCAATGAACATATTGAGGGCAAAACTCACTAAACATATTTAATATCCTCCTCAATAAAGTTGGCTACTGTATCAATAAAGAAAAGATATATCCAATTGGATCAGTTCCTTCTGAATAAATGCTGATTGTGTGCATGTGAGCACTTGAGTGTTAGGTTTTACTTGTTTATTTCCTTATTTTATGTTGATTTTATGATTATTAATGTTTTCTTTCTGATGTCACCAAAATGGCTAAAATAGAGTTTCCGTAATGAGTCTTAAAATAAGGGAGCATCCCACTTCGTGTGACAACCCTGTGTTTAAATTGAAAGGCTCTTCCTATAGAGCTCTCTTTTCCTTTTGAAAGGAAAGCATCCCCCTAGCTGGTTATTAGCAGCAACTGTCTTTGGCTTGATCCCAGGTGCAGAGGAGAGATGATGACTCAGTCTGACAACATTTCCATTTCCTTGGTAAGGATCACTTATGAAGTGCCTTTAATCATTTATGAGTATGTTTCATTTGCTGTTTGCTGGAAACAGTTTGACTCTACTGAGTTTGACAGCTTTCTGACATTCTGCAAACAGCTGCAATAATAGCCTTGACAATGTCATTTACAAATGAAGCACAGGCAGTACGAACAAAGCAACTGATACACTCTAAATAATATGATAATGGAAAGGCAAGTGATATGGAAAACAAGATTGAAATGATATTGTCTCACCCTATAGGAAAAGTGAATTCCTAGATAGAGGAAAGAATTGTTAAATGCATCACTTTTAATGATGTCAACACCATTTCACTAAGTTTTCTGAAATGAGAGCTCTGGATAGTGTGGGATACTTCACCTTTCCCTATTACTGCTAAAGTCCATTCCCACTGTTGACTACTGTAGGCCAGGTGCGGTGGCTCACACTTGTAATCCTAGCTTTCTGGGAGGCCGAGGCAGGAGGATGGCTGTAGCTCAGGGGTTTGACACCAGCCTGAGCACAGTGAGACCCCATCTCTTATCCCTATAAACAAGAAAAAAAAAGGCAAAAAACATACTCAAAAACCAACAAAACCCAGCCAGGTGCTCTGGCAAGCACCTGTAGTCCCAGCTACCCGGGAAGCTGAGGCAGAAGGATCGCTCACAGCCCGGGACCTGGAGCTTGCAGTGACCCACCCGCACTGCACTCTACCCAGGACACTGAGTGACACTCTGTCTCCACAAAATATAACGTCCACATTATATTTTTTCTCCAACCAATTTTAAGTTCCCTGAAAGGGAACCCATAATGCATTCTATCCCAATGCTTAGCATAGGGCATTATACACATCATATAATCAATACATCTCTGATCATATTCATACTGTCCTTTCTTATCTTAGATCAATCAAAAAGATTTTGTTAATATATATATGAATTTTTAAATTGTACATATATGTATACATACATATATACATGTATGCATTTATGTATAGCTTTGAAATATGAGTGTGTCAGTGTGTGGTTTGAGAAGTCTGAGATTTGATGTGTGTATTCTTTTTTGCTTAACACTAGTGAATTTAAGCTATTTTAAATTATTAGGTCTGAAGGATCAATCAACTCTCACCATTCATTTAGGTGATAAAAAAGAAAAACTTTGAAATATTGGCACTCCTTCATCATGCATTCTTTTGAAATTTTCACTTTTTAGGGGAGTTTTAGATTCACAGAAAAACTGAAAGGAAAGTACAGAGATTTCTTATGTACCCGGTTCCTCTTTCCTCCCTTACTATAAACATTCAACACCAGAGTGGTGCAGTTAGGACAATGACCCTACATTGACACATCATTATCACCTAAAGTCTATGGTTTATGTTAGCGTTCATGCTTTGTGTTGTACATTTTATGGGTTTTGACAAGTGTATGATGACATCTATCTACATTACAGTATCGTACAGAGTCGTTTCACAGCCCTGAAGGTCCTCTGTGCTCCTCCTGTTCCTCTCTCCCGTCTCTGGTAAGCCTGATTCTGTTAGCACCTCCATAATTTGCCATTTCACTTAGTAAAATGCGTTTAAATTTCCTTCATGTCTGCTTATGGCTTGCAAGCTCATTTGTTTAGCGCTGAATGATATTCTATTGCCTGAATATGCCACACTTTATTTATCCGTCCACCTACTGAAGGACATCTTGGTTGCTTCCCAGCTTGGGGCGTTAAGAATAAAGCTGCTGTAAACATCTCTATGCGAGTTTTCATGTAGACATAAGGCTTCAACTCCTTTGGGTAAACACCAACGAACACAACTGCCTTATCAGTAAGCACCATACATTTTTAATATTATCATATCCATGTTATTTTCCTTTATGTATTTATATTTTTCATTTCATATGATGAATGTGAAGGCTGAGTTTTGTTAAATCTAGTGTTTGATAATATTGAATTAAATTAATGAAATAAGCTTTTACTTTATTGTTAAAATATTAATACATTTCCAGTATCTATTATATTATTATCTTTGGACTCTGTAGTTCCATTTCTAGAAATTTATTCCAAAGAAATACATCTGTAAAGGCAACTCCTTGGAACAATTTTTTACAAGAGTATATGTAATAACTAAAAATGGAAAACAATATTAAAAGCTACAACGATTTAATAAATGATAATGTGTCAATATACAAAACATTTCAACACTTTGAAGACCACCATACTGTGCTGCTATTTTAATAACTATAAAACATTGTGGAGTGCACTATTTTGTACCAAAGAGTTTTTTGATTTCATCTCTCTATCATTATGGATGTCTACTGCTATGAATTATTTCTTTATTAGTAATATCATTTACTGAGTGCTTACTTTGTACCAGGTAGTGATAGAGGAGTTTTATATGCTACCTTTTTGAATTCTCACAACAACTGCATGAGACAGATGCATTATTTCACATTTTACAGAAGAGAAAACTGAGGTATTAGGCACTAAGTAATTTTCCAATACATTTATTAGGCAGTGGGCCTGAGAATTGAACTTAGACCATTTGAATCAATTGTTCTCCATCTTCACTACCTATAAGTTCATTGCCCTAGTTTTTAGATGCTACCCCAAATGGTGTTTTAAATAAGATGGGATCAAAATTTTAAATAAATAAATAAATATTTGCCTTAATTACAGAAGTGTGTGGAAAACAACTCAAATACAATAGCCAGTGAAAAACAAAATGGTTCTAAAGACTATATACACCATCTCTATATAATAACATTATATGAGTGAGAATTAAAACTAGATTATGTGCAAAAAAGGAAACTGGTCTCTTAGTAATGGGGCAATATGGGCCTTTGTTTTCTTTATTCAATTTTTTCCTTAAGCTGTTTTATCATCTTTTGAATAAAAAGTAATATTTGATCTCTCAGTCCCAATTATCAGGAATTTTTTGACAAGAAAGCATGTTGATGCCATTGACAGTCTAAAGAAATTCTTTCTGATTTTCACATAAGTATGAAAAAGTATCCTAATGTGTCTTGGGAGTGCATTTTTTTTTAATTTTTCTAAATTATCTATTTTTGATTTTCTAAATTTTTAGGAGTCAGATCAGTCGGCAGGCCAGGATCAAGGTGGGCAGGTCTACTGGGCTCATCACGCCATCTCCAGCACCGCATAGACCGGCAGACATCCAGCTTCAAATAGAATCTTAGTACACATTTATAAAGCTCACTTATTAATTACAGAGCAAGTGAAATCTTTTCTCCAAGTAAAACTCTCCTGACATTGAAGTGAAATATCCACAGTCGCACAGAATGTTCATTAGCAGAAGAGCTGACTCTAGCACCTAGGGTGCAAGATCCCGGCTCCGGCTCAGTGCAGTGGGGAGGGGCTCTGAAGCCAGCCAGGCCTTGGCAGGCCTTCGTGTCCTTCTCAGCCTTGGATCCTCCATCTGTCAAATGAGACAAGCGCCTTCCTAACTCACTGAGCAGCAGGAGATGAGAGGATGCAGGGGCGGTTCCTGGTGGAGCACCTGGTGGGAGGCAGCCCTGCAGCAACTCGCCTTCGGCTTCCATCAGTGTGTGGCCTCAGCTTCACAGAAACTCATGGGAGGTAAGGTGGAGATTTTCCTGGGCTAAGTATGGAAAAAAAGAAAAGGATTTTAAGTGAAGGCATGATTAAAGGTCAGAGGAGACAGAAGGAATGAGTGTTGTGCCCCAGTCACCTTGCAGAAGAAAAAGGCTTTCTAAACTCATCCCGTGACTTCCAGAAAAAGTGTTCTGCTCATTGCAAAAGGGTCTCTTCTCCAGCCACAGGGTGGAACAAGTTGCCTTCCCTTCCAAATGTGTCAGCTGCCTTAGCCAAGTTTCTTCACTTAAGCAGAAGCCTCATCTACAGAACCTGCAGATAATAATAATAATAAAAATAATAATGCTATCACTCACTGAAATGTTAGGTGATTCATTAAATAATTCTGAAGTGCTTTGAAAATATTAAGCACAGCATAAATGTTAAGAAATATTCATTATAGTGGTATTGGTTGTAATTGGAGTCAGCATTTAAATCTAGAAAGAAAAGATCATGATTATAAACTACTATCATCTAGTTAAGTTCTTTTATATTTTCCACTCTCAGGCCCTGTGGAGAGTTCTGCAATAAAATTATAGCATAATAAATGTTAAAAGTGAAGGACTCAGCAAAGTTAAGTGAATGAATCTTCCCAGCTAAGTGGCACAGACGACAAGCTGTGGACTGAGGTGGGGAGGTGTGGAGGTAAGGTCTCAAGCTCAGCCTCTCTTCAACCAGTTGTTCATTTTACAGTTTTTTAAGAAACAGCATCTTTGTGCTGGTCACCATATTATCTGCTGGACACACAATAATCAACAGGTGGACCCAGGCAAGGCCTTCATAGAGCTTGTTTGACTAGACAGAGTTATGAGCTCTAAGTTTGCCTTGTGGGTCTTAGTTTCTCCACATGTGTAGTGAAGAAAATATTTTCTTTACCCATTCTACAAAGTTGGTATTGGGTAGAGGTAAATGTAAAAACAAGCCTTAAAGGTAGTATAAATTAATAAATAAATGGAATCACTATCATGTGGAAAAACTGATGTTTGCAACTAGCAATCGAGCATGGAATGAATGCACTGTGCGAACATCTAGGACTTGAAGGAATTCTTTATTTGCCAGGGGACCTAACCTGCGGTACTAACACAAACAAGGGTCGGTATTCTCTGTCCTGTTCTCTTTGTTTTTCACTTTGATTTGAGAAGGTTATAGTTTTCTTATTCTTTCTTTAAAAATAAAATTTCAAGCAGACCTAGAACCCAAAATAAATTAGGGAACAGACCAGAACTCCAAATAAACAAACAACAAATAAACTAATTAGCTATGTTCTAAAAAGAAAGCAACCCACTACTGTCTGATTAAATCATGTATATTATTTTCTTTTTGATTTGGGTTTCAGAAATCACTATCCTATAGAGAGGCAAATGTAAAAGAAGAATCTTCAAAAACACTAAATTGTATTTGTTAATTATAGAACGATAATGACTTATTGAGGGAAAACTTGGACTGTATCATTAACGAATAGGTTTATTAAGAACAAGAATCACATTGTTCAACTTGTGTCTTGTTTTTTCTTCGAGGCAAGTCAGCATTCTCAGCACCCTCAGGTGCCATGTGCAGCAACCTGATAGCATTATGTCAAGGCAATGTTTTACAATCTGTGTTCCACTAATAGTCCTTTTTAAAACTCTGACATCAGATAAGGTATTGCATATAATATTTCCTTCTTTTATCACAAGGAAAATTTTGAGGCCCCAAAGTAATCTGTGTATTTGACATATTTCTCATTCTACTCTTAAGACTATCTCTCTGTCGATATTAAGTCCTGGCAGCAATGTTTAAATTCAAAATAGCTATTTATACATGCATACATATAAATAGCTAACATGGCAACAGTGATAATCCCGCATTAGCCTCCAATTATATTTACATTTCAATTCTAGGAGCAAATGGCAGGCAGTTGGGGATTGCAATGCACACAAATAGAAATGGGAAGGATACCACATAAAACCATAATTATGCGACTTAAGAAATATCTTTTCCTTGAATTTAAGGAAATTACGGGATGTTGCAGGTGATTATCAGTTTATGATCAGAACCTACAATCTGTTTCCTTGTGAATTCTCTCATTCTCCAAGTAGCATGGAGTTCAGGCAAATGGAAGAGTAGTAGAACTACTGAGCTGTCAAAACAGGAAAGTAGTAGATATTCAAAGACTACATAATTAAAAAGCATTAAACATTCATTTTATTATTATTTCTGTCTAACTTTTCCTCACAGGAGATGAATGCAATAAAATGTACCTGAAGATATTTAAAACAATTAAAGCAGTGTACATTATATTTAGCTTCTTTTAAAACTAAACACACACAGCTTATCCACTTAAAACATAGTAATGTATACATATCATACTAGATTCACATCTTGGCATTATGAACTGGCCAAGATTATTAGGAAAAAAACAAATGTTTAGTCCAAAAATTTGAACTGAATTTTTTTATCTCTATTTGTTGGGAAGAAATGTCAGCACTAAAAATTACACTTTGGGGAACTGAAGGTTGTTCTTTCATTGTAAGTACATCTCAGCTAAGGGCTGAACATGATTTATGTTTTGTTAATAGTTGAGAACTATGCTTTTGGAATGAAGAACATTAAAGTATATCAATTGTGCAACAACAACTAAATGTGTATTATCTGTCAGTTCCTATGCTAAGTGTTTTAAATATATCATTTCGTTCTTTCTCTTAGACTGTGCTAGTTGATTCTCACATTTAAGGTTGAAAAGAGAATGAATAATTTAATTCCTTATCACTGAAATGAAAGAATGTTTACTAGATTTATCAGAATAGTAGATGAACTGTTGGGGAACAATATAACAATACAATAAGCTTTATGGCATAGAACAATGTAGCAGTACATGCTGGTTATCAAAAGCATGCCCTTTGAAGTCAAGAGGACCTGAGTTCAAATGCTGTCATTAATATGTATGACCCTTTATGAGTTACTTATTCTCTTGGGGTCTCAATACCACCCTTTTTGAAACAAATATAATTATTTAATTCATAGAAATATAGTGATAATAAAATGAAGTGATATACATAAAGTACTTAACATATAATTGCATAGGTAAGGAGTAAAATATTATTACTATAATTGAAAGCATATATTGTACACTCTTGTGCTCAGTATATTTCTAGAAGAATCTTTTGAAATCTGCAAAGATTCTTCATCTGCCATAGTTAAATGGGTCCATACCATCCACCCACTGGAATACAGGTACACAGAAGAATCAGTGCTCTGTCTGTAGTTGACTACATGATAGGTTGACTGTTTTTCTAAATCTGGCAACTTTTCTAGAAGACTTTTTAATGTCCTAGTTTGTAGAAAACAGATTACCATTTAAGACTGGTCCTGTCTACACAGCCATTGGTGAATTTATGTTTGCCTATCCAATTTCTGAGAAGTGGTCAGTTCTGCTACTGACTGAAAAAGACAAAGAAGAAATTGTATGGAATTATTATTTCTTGACTTTGACATTGAAAATTTCCCAAAAGGAAACTGAGTATAAAAGGTAAACTGAGTAAAAACAGGAATCCATTTGAAACTCTCACCAGAATTTCCAGAAATTACAGAAAATATAATGTAAAAAATAGAATTCCAGACAAGATCAGGCACATTATGGCCAGCAAACACAAAAAAGTCCTCAACATCTCTAATCAGTAGGGAAATGCAAATCAAAACCACAGTGAGATATCATCTACCTCCAATGAGAATGGCCTTTATCAAAAAGTCCCAAAACAACAAATGCTGGCATGGATGCGGAGAGATAAGAACACTCTTACACTGCTGGTGGGATGGCAAATTAGTAATACCCCTGTGGAAAGTAATTTGGAGATATCTCAAAGTGCTAAAAATAGAAATACCATATGATCCAGCAATCCCACTACTAGGCATCTACCCAAAGAGGGAAAAAAAAAAAAACATTCTATAATAAAGACATCTGCACCTGAATGTTTATGGCAGCACAATTCACAATTGCAAAGATGTGGAAACATCCAAAGTGCCCATCAATATGTGAGTGGATTAATAAAATGTGATATATGTATACCATGGAATACTACTTAACTACAAAAAACAATGGTGAACTAACACCTCTTATATTATCCTGGATAGAGCTTGATTCCATCCTTCAAAGTGAGATATCACAAGAATGGAAAAGCAAGCACCACATGTACTCACTATCAAATTGGTACCAACTGATCAACACTAAGGTGCTCACATGGTAGTAATATTCATTGGGTGCTGGTCAGGTGGGGGTGGGGGGAGTAAACTCATAACTAATGGATGCGGAGTGCACTGTATGGGGGAAGGGCAGGCTTGTAGCCCTGGCTTGGGTGAGGCAAACACATTACCTATAACCAAAATGTTTGTGCCCCCGTAATATTCTGAAATAAAAAAATAAAATTCCATAAATTAGATGAAAAACAAGATTGCTTCCCATCTGCAGATGAAAAACTTTTAAGAATATTCTCAATCATTATAAATATTGGAATGCCCAAGGAAGACTTCTATGAAAGGTATGATTTGGTCAACAGGTGCCTCAAGATCAGAGAAAAGACGCCCTGTGCCAAATGTGCTCTAGGCAATTATTTTAGCATTTGATGTTGCTCAGCTTATTTTTCATAGGCTGGGATGGACCTTACATGATACCTTGTGCTTTACTGGGGCTAGCAATGAACATTAGTGGTGTTTACCCTTAGGCTGGAATAGTGAGTGTAGGTTATTTGGACAGAGTGGCAGCTTTGTGTTCCAGGAAATGAGTAAAAATACTCAGCACAATGCAAAGTGCCTAAACCTAGAAGACACTCCAATGGTACATGACCATTGGCAACACATACATTTCTTTCCAGAGTCCATAGAGGTAACCTCTGAGTACACAGAAAATATGTGCCAAGACAGGCTAACAAGAATTCTAAAATAGAAAAATAAACACACAGTCTGGGAATCAGGAGCAGGCCTTGCTCCTTTCCACCCTCCCCTATTCCTCAGGTTCTCCCCGGCCTCTGCTAGCAGGCAGGATCTCAAGCCAGCGGACCTCCCCTGAGTGTGATGTGAGCTGGGAGGTTCCCTGCCCAGGCTGACGGCCTGAGCTGGTAGTGTGGCCCTCCCATGGGAGAAGGGTTGTCCCTCAAGCTCCCTGCAGCTAGGAGCCACTCTGATCAGCCCCTGAAGGCACACACACCTCACTAGACTAGTTCACAGATATCCCTTCCGTGCCCCTGGGCAATATGGGCAAGACCTGGGTGTACAGGATCTGGCCTTCAGGCCTGTCCCTCAGGCCCTAGAGATCAATCCCTGACCCTGCCAGGGAGAAGAATGCTGATCTCAAAAACTCTAGAAGAAAATGTTGGAGAAACTCTTATAGACATGGGCCTAGGGAAAGAATTTATGAAGAAGACCTCAAAGGCAATCACAGCAACAACAAAAATAAATAAATGGGACCTGATCAAATTAAAAGCTCCTGCACAGCCAAGGAAACTGTCACAAGAGCAAACAACCTACAGAATGGGAGAAAATATCTTTGTGCTACACGTCCAATAAAGGGCTGATAACAAGAATCTATATAGAACTCAGGAAAATCAGTAAGAAAAAATCAAACAAACTCATTAAAAAGTGGGGAAAGGACATGAACAGAAACTTTTCAAAAGAAGACAGGCTAATGGCCAAAAAACATGAAAAAATGCTCAACATCTCTAATCATCAGGGAAATGCAAATAAAAACCACAATGAGATATCACTTAACTCTTTTGAGAATGGCTTTTATAAAAATGTCTCAAGACAATAAATGTTGGCTTGGATGCAGAAAGATAGCAACACTTATACACTGCTGGTGGGACTGCAAACTAGTACAACCTCTGTGGAAAGTGATATGGAGATACCTCAAAGAGCTACAAGTAGAACTACCATTTTATACAGCAATCCCATTACTGGGCATCTACCCAAAGGAACAAAAGAGATTCTGTAAAAAAGACATCTGCATTCAAATGTTTATAGCAGCACAGTTCACAATTGCAAAGATATGGAAACATCCCAAGTGCTCATCAATACATGAGTGGATTAATAAAATGTGGCATATGTATACCATGAAGTACTATTCAGCCACAAAAAATGATGGTGTACCTAGCACCTCTTGTATTATCCTGGATAAAAGTGGAGCCCATTCTCCAAAGTGAAGCATCCCAAGAATGGAAAAATAAGCACCACATGTACTCACCATCAGACTGGTTTCACTGATCATCACCTAAGAGCACATTTAGGAATAACATCAATCAGGTGTCAGGCAGATGTGGGGGTGGGGAGGGGATGGGTGTATACATACACAATGAGTGTGACGCATTCCATCTAGGGGATGGACACACTTGAAGCTCTGACTGGGGGGGGAGGGCGGAGCAAGGGCAATATACGTAACCTAAACTTTTGTACCCCCATAATATGCTGAAATTAAAAAAGGAAAAAAATCTAATTAAATTTAATGTAATTAAATTAAAGATTTAAAAAGTTAAAAAAATCTTTATACTGATAATGTCCATTGAGTAGAGAGAATATTAAATAAAAATTAAAAGATGCATATTTAGATAAAATTTCATAACATTTTAAGATACTTAATGTGAAAAATAATGAAACACTCCCCATATATTTCTGCAGAAAATTATTTTAACATAGAATTTTATACCAAGGCACAATAGAACTCTTAATGGAGCACAAACTAGCAGCATCTTTGGTAAGGTAAGGACTTAGAAACATTATTGTTTACATACATTTTCTGAATTAATTACTAGCAGAGGTAGTCTAGTGAAACTAAAAAAAAAATCTAAGATAAAAAGATAAAAGAAATTGTCAAACAAGTTTTAAAAGAAAAAAATATGATGCTAACAACAAAATATGAAATTATATATTCATGTGGGACTTGATGAAGCTGTAACTGATTCAAAGAGGGGAAACCTTGTTATGGAAGAATTGCGCATAAAGTTATACATTTAATACTAAAAATAGAATCCCCTGTTAGTATAATGTGGGATGTAAATTCTGCTAGTTAACAAAAGAGAAAAGATAAATTAGGATTTCAGAAGAGAAAGGAGTTCAGGAAGATAAAAGACTATGACACATCTGCATTAAATGATGGAAGTGAGATTAAAACCAAAATCTCATTATCTCATTATCTTTCATAAATGAGGTTCTCTGATATGAGGGATGGATTGATGCAACCAAGTCAAAAAGAACACCTAAACCTTGATGTGCTCCAGATGAATATAGTATAGGGAAAAATAAAGCCACCAAAACTTGTAATGTTGTTTTGGGCAAGAAATTCTAAAGTACAGATAATGTCTTATTTAAAGTGAGCTGAGGATGTTAAAAAATAATACATGCATGGAATTTAGCCAGTATCTGGCATATGATTAACAATAAACATTCAATAGATATTCAGCAACTTTTTTTTTCCTTTTTAATTGATTATTTTTTTCTGTGAGATGATTCATGCTGCTCTATTTCCAGATGTTGTTGAGCCTAAGAATACTGAGTTATAGAAATGCCCCCTGTATTTCTGGAGACAAGATTTGATTTCAGAAGTCAAATAAGGCTTTGCCTTAAAGAAAAAATAAATGTGTTAGTTCAAAAGCTGCCTCGCCTCAGGAGGGCGCCTCATTGGTCAGTAACAGCTGCACTTCAAAGAGACAGTTGTAAACTGGGCCTATGGTTCTCACCTGTTTTGAAAGACAAGACAGGCTTTACCTAGGGCCAAAGGTTGCCAGAGCTGACCAACAATGACCACTCCCCCCTAGATGAGAGCTGATCAAATAGATATGCTAATGCCCAAGCCGGGCCCAGACGGAACCTTGCGGTTAAAGTAATTAACACAAAGCACAGCTCATGTTGACTTCTGAGATCCTCTCTGTCTCCAAGAACACAATCACCGGAGCCAAGATGTCTCTGTTTTTTGCTAAAGTAATAGCCTTATCATAAAACTTAGAAGTTTGCTCCAAGAAGATTTTGTAACTCATTGTTCCCCTAGATAGAGTTAGTTAAAGGATATGTAGTAGCCTTTTAGAAGACTTTGACCCTAAACCAAACTGCCTGTTAGTATGTAAATCCCATTGCCCTTGGCAACAGGAGTCTGTATCTACCCTATAAAATACCTGTGTGGAGTTTCAGTTTTTGATATATTTTGGGGGGAAGAAATATATCTATCTGGACACCCTCCTTTCGTCTATTTTCATAAACCTTTACTTTATAAACTATATCTTTGGCTCTGTGTATTATTATCACTATTTTATTTTTTATTTCTGTTTCCTACTATTTTTTCATCCTTTGCGATGACCCCTGTCTGAGATACCTGATCGGAAGAAAAAACCTCTTTGCGGGGAGCGTAGCTAACTCCCTGCAAGATGTTTGGTTTTTGAAATGGTATTATGATGGTAAATTTCAGGTACCAACTTGGCTGGATTAAGGAATGCCTAGAGAACAGGTAAAGCATGACTTTGGGGTGTGTCTGTGAAAGCGTTTCTGGAGATTGGTGTGAGTCAGTGGACTGAGTGGGGAAGATCAATCCCCAAGGTGGGCAGGCACCGTCAAATGCTGGGGGCCCAGAAACAACAGAAAAGGAGAGAAAAGGTTTCCCTCTCTTTCCTGAAGTTGGAGCACTCTACTCCCCCTGCCCTTAGGCATCAGAGCTCCTGGCTCTCTGGCTTTGGGACTCCAGGATTTATAACAATGGCCCATTGGTTCCTTATGTCTTCAGCCTTGACTGAGAAGTACACTGTAGTGTGCCATTGACTTCTCGGGTTCTTGAGGCATTTTTTTACTTGCACTGAGCCACGCTACCCACACCCCAGGGGCTCCAGCTTGCAAATAGACTGTTGTGGGACTTCTCAGCCTCCATTATCATGTGAGCCAATTCTGCTAATAAATTCTCTGTCATCTATTAATATCTATCCATCTATCATCTATCTATTCATCTGTCTTCTATCCCATTGGTCTGTCTCTCTGGAGAACCCTGACTAATACAGGTGGTATGGGAAAACACCTTCAAACTGTTAACTAAAAGTCTAAGTAGAATAGACCAACTTTTATTAAATTAATGGCATTCAAATTTGGGGCTTTTAATTCTGAAGAATGACTACTTCTAAAGGACATAAAAATCAAGAATATCCACGTGTATCAGAAAAATAGCAGTAATACCAAATATTATGTAACTAATTTTATAGCTGCCTTCAAAATTTCTATTAGGGAAGAAAATTGTCTTTTCTTAGAGCATTAGCTAAATCTGTAAGTTGGACTGTGGGTGCATGAGAGGACAATAAAACATAGAGGAACATGCCATGCTGCATGTGGAGGGTAGGTTGGGAGTGGAGAGCAAATAACAAGGGAGGGAGGAGGGAAAAAATGACTATACAAAAGAAGTGGCAAAATTTCTATGAACTCTAAGAACACTGTCATCTAATATTCAATGTGACAGTATTTGCATTATGATGACCTAAATCTCTCCATTTTTTAAAGCTTCCCCCAATGTCCACTATGCTCAAAAGCTTGTTGTGACTGTCTATTTTGTTAGGTAACATGGAATACACAGCTGGGCCTACACGGTGCTGGAGAGGAACAGCCCATACAGAATAGTGAACTTTTCAAAATTCACTAAAAGTAAAATGATATATTTAAGACTTAAGCAACCATTAGAAAGCAAATATCTCAGAAACAGATGCATAAATATTGGAGAGAAAAAAATTACTGACTAAGTCTGTGCCATGGGCTGGAAGTTTGAGCCTATCTCCTCTAGATGTTACAAGGCAAGCTGATCAGAGTTGACCTTTGATCTGTAAGTTAGGCATGTAGCACACATCTCATCATGCACATTGCTAGTCTGATATGCAAGTGGAAATCTCTTAGCTAATAAGGAAGGCGTGTAACTACTAAGTGTCTGCATTTCAACTTATGATTTCTTTTTTCCATAACATTTTTCATAAATATAATTATATATAGTCAATGTACTGTAAAATGTACCATTTTAACATGTACAATTCAGTAGTTTTTTAGTACATTTACAAGGTTTAATAACAACCACCACTATCTAATTCCAGAATAAGTTCATCACCCCAAAAGAAAGCTGGTTGTTAATAGTCACCCCCATTCCCTCTTATTCTCAGTGCCTGACAACCACCTGCTTTCTGTCCCTGTGGATTTGTCTATTCTGGACATTCATGTAAATGAGGAGGATGTCAGACTTTCATCTTAGAGAACCATTATCCTCCCTTTCAGCAGAAATACAGAGCTTTCAGAAGGGTATTTTCAGCTCCAGGCTACTGCTATTCAACTATAACTTTTCCAGTGAAGATAGTCTTGTGAATTCTGTTCCACTGAGACATCTCCTGTGGTTTAAGATACTAGAAACAAACAAACAAAAAAAGCATTCCTCTGCCCTTCAGATTACTGGCCTCAGGTAGGGATGCAGGTTTTAATTCCCCAAAAGAGTTGGGGGAGATGTAAAGAGACAGCTCATAAAACATCTTGTCTTTACCTCTGTCACAATTACAATGATGCTAAGTCATCTTACACATTTTACCAATAGCTCACTTTTCAGTGGGGGAAAGAAATGTGAAGAATTGACTTCTTTCACTAGATTGAAAAACTAGAATTTCATGTTATTTGTAGTTGTATTGTACATTTTATTAAACAAAACACTTTATCTTGTAGTATCTTATCAGAGCTTTACTGTCACTAAGAAGGCTATACGTGTCAAGAATAAAAATCTTTACCTCTTCACTAAATGATCTTTCATCTATAGAATGCTCCTCAGGCATTTATTTTAACCTTCTCCCTAATATATTTTTTCAGAATACTCTTCTTTCTTCCTCTAATTTACTGCTTGGAGAAAATGGTGTAGTTCTAGGGCAAAAAGAAAGAGAAAAAGGACTTGTTAATTTTCTAACTTAATAACTTACATCTTGATCTTAGAAGCGATTAAATTAAGGACTCTAATACTCTGCTCATGCATGCTCCATTTGACTTCTCAACATGGATGATGTGAAAGCAGCAGCAGGACAGTTTTTTTACCCCTTTATTTGCTGCTGTGCATCCAAGTCAATGACTGAGGCAAAAATCTCAATCAATGGAGGTTAATCAAGCCAAGATTTTGAAGACACACCCAGGAAAAACACAACCTGCAGACAAGCTGTGGCTGTTTTTCCAAATTGGAAGTTGGAAGCTTCAACATTTTGAAAGCATACAGAAAGAAGGAAAAAGACAATGAAGAGGGGAGAACTGATGAGGTAAAGTGGTTACATTATTGTGAGCCCCAAGAAGTCTGCATTTTGCATAAAATAAGAGACTGAAGGAAGCACCAATTATGTGGATATCCCTGGATAAATGGAAGAATGTCTGATTCTGTCTTGTCTCTAGTTCCATTACCTGTGAGATAAACTTGTTATTCATTATTAGTGTGGAATTGGATAAGCTTTAGTTTTAGGGGCTTGACATAGGTACAATTCACATTTCCTTGCTCAAGAAAGGTTACTCCTCAATGAACGAACTGTGACACCAGTCCTTCACAGCACCTGAGATTTTACCTTTTCTTTTGCAAAAGGAGTTAGGGAGGGGTGGCCCTGCAGCAAGTAAGAAAAATGGATCCAGGAAACCCATCTAAAGTGGGATAGGATGCTGCCACTTGCCCTCCTCCAGATAAGGGTAGCCCCTAGAAGCAGGCTTAAGGTAAGCCCCTATGGAATAGTTTATGGGAGACCCTTCCTAGCACCCCAAGGTAAGTATGGTAATATAACCATGGGTAAAGAAAGCAGAGTAAAGGAATATGTCAAATGAGTGGTTCAGATACTAACCACTATTCATGAGTTTGCCTCTTTCAGGTCCCCACACCAGTTGGAAGCAGAGATGTGGAAGGGACCCTAAGAAGTGCTTCTAACAACTCACACCTCGTTGAAATAGTCAGGAGTAAAACCTTGGGGCCGAAATACCAGAGTGAAGAGGTATTCCATGGAAGAAGAGGACCCAAGCCCCCAGAGGATGGGACAGCATTTAGGTGGTCTAAAGTATCTGTTTAAGAAGAAGGAAAAGTGAAAATATTGACATTTTAACTAATCTTTCTTTAGTTACTTGCTCTGTCTATAGGATGGAGACAACTCCTTAGTAAGGATTTCCTGGGCTATCATCTCTTCTGCTGATCTGTCTCACTGCTGAGTTTGTCATCCTAAACCTCATTTGGTGTAAGTATTCCTGTATATAGTTGCTGAACTTTCATAAGTTGGTCTCTGGTATCACCTACAGGGCATGACTAATAGCTCTGTACTCAGAGGTCCTACGTTTCTTTCTTACCCAGTCCCATATCAGACGTTGTATGCAAGGTGACAGTAAGGACCCACAGTCCTACTGGTGTCTTAGATACCAAGCAGGGTAAAATCTCTCTTATCAGATATCCTCTTCTATTTCACCTTGCCAATTCTTATGGTTGTAACTGTTGCTTATGTCCTTTTCTGCCTGGTAATCGGCTGCATTCTTTATTTTTTTGTAAATCTACTGCCAAAGCTTTGGAATGGCATAAATAAGTACAAACCTTCTATCTAAAATATCACCCCAATTCAATAGGAAGTAGATCAATGACCAGATCATCCTTTCTCCCATAGATATGGAAGGGTAAAATGGACAGTGGGGAGTATGTGACAGAAATAATGCCTGAAAAAAAGCAAACTGTTTTGCAAGATGTCTCTTTAAAGCCCCCCCATTCTTTTTAATGCCTGCAAAATTTGCATCCCTACCTGAGGCCAGTAATTAGAAGAGCAGAGGAATAATCTTTGTTCTTTGTTTCTAGTATCTTAAACCACAGGAGATGGCTCAGCAGAATAAAGGTCACCAGAGAAGCTATAGTTGGACAGCAATACCCTGAAGCTGAAACCCGCTCCCCTCCTTTTTTTTAAAGCTCTGAATTTCTGCTAAAAATGATGTTCCTTAAGACAAGAGCCTACCATCTTCCTCATTTTCCATCAAGTTAATAAACTTCTCTTTCCTTTTCCTCAAACATCTGATCCTTGTTCTTCATTCAGCTGTGGGGACAAGTACTGAACTTTCAGTAACAGAATTATCTTGTCCATGTAGATATGATAATCCTCTTTCCATTGAAATAAAAATGTCTGCTATGTCTTCAAGTGATGCATACTAACATTTATTGGCATCCAGAATTTGATGTTTCTTTTCATTTCAGGAAAATGACAAGTGACAACCTCATATTGCTCTCAAAAACCAAATGCTTGCCACAAAATATCCATCTATCAGTCTCATGCTTTTCACAATTTCTCCAATGTTGAAAATAAAAATAGATTTTTAGAATGTGTACCAAAAGGAAAAAGAAAAAAATATATGATGAGAAGTCAAATGGAATTGTGGTCACATAAAAGGACTTTTCCTGACCCTAACAGCTCAGAATGGAAATGATGTGACCATAAGGCTACGCAAGATCATTTTTCCCAAAAATCTAGGGAAGCACAAAGAAGTAATTCTCTCTTCTGCATACGTCAGCAACTGGAGTGATGGCCTTCTACTGATGAAGAGTGAGCCTTCCTAATTCTGTCACTAGGTAGATAGTTGATTCCACTAAGAAAGGTAAAATTTTTATGCCCTCATGTGTTCATTCAAAATGGCCTTCAGAGCCATTCCAAAAAAATGCTCAGTATTTATAGATTTCCAAATAAGCATATATATTTTCTGAAGCAAAGAAGATGGTGTTTTGAAAAACTTCCAGGATAAGCAGACTTAGCCATCTTTGTTTTTCCATTTTTTAAAAAACTTTCATAGATAATTTTGAGGATTCAAAGACATGAAAGCATTGCTTCCATTTCTCCAATCACATTTGTCTTGTGACCCTGTGGCATTTATTCCACTGTCCACTAAATTTGATACAAGATCGCCAATAGTTCCTAATTACCTACTCAAGACAACCTCTAAATTTTCATTTTAGTCCATTTTCCTCTGATATTTACACTGTGTCCTCCTTTCTCTTTCCCATGTATCCAGTTTGGTTTTTGCTTTTTTTTTTTTTTTTTTTTCCAGATTCTTTCCTAATGTTCTGATCTCTTACTATTTTTCTTACCTTGAAAATGCAACCTTCCTAGAAGCCAATCTGGGTTTTCTCTTCTTCCATAGGAATTCTAAGCTCTCCCATTACTTCAGTTCTCACATAAACATTATTGACTTTTTAAATCTATTTTTACAGTCCGGTATTCTCTCTTGAAATTCACTACCATATGTTCTATTGTCTACTGGCAGATCTGGCTTCACAGACATGCCACATTTTTAGCCACATGGTACCCAGGCACAGAGTTCTCCTCTTGATTTAATGTTCTGCTACCAGCATCCTAAAACTTTTAGTAATTCTTGCATAGGTCCCTGCATTTTTATTTTGTAATAGGCTTCACAAATAATGTAACTAATAATATATACTGACTGTTTCCTACATAGCCCAAAATATTTACCGTATTGTTACCACCTTCTCATCTACTTTTCAATATTAAAGTAATATCATCAACACCTATCCAGTCAAAGCTAGAAATCTTTAATAACTTCTTCCCTCACCACACAAAAAAATTGTTCAAAATATACCTAAATTTTATTTTCTTAGAATTTTCTAAATCTACTTCTTCTCTTTGTTTTCGTGGCTGTCTTAGTTCAAGCCTTTGTCCTCTATTTCCTACAACACTGTGACGTCATTATTAGTGCTAAAGAGCTGGAACTAAAAGCTACATGGGATCATGTCCACTCCTGAATTTAAAAATAAACAATAGCTCCATACTGACACTGTCAAAATGCATTAACACGGGCCACATAGATCCCTATAATCTCTTTTCTGCTTACTTCTCATTCCATTTCCTCTACTAACAGTGCAATGGAATTTCAGATATACTTAATTATTCACTCCCCAAAACCATGTGCCTCCACGTCCTTGTGAATTTCCCAATGATGATTTGGCTGTCAGTTTCTTCCTTGAAGGGATTTCTACGATTCTTCAAGGTAGTATTTGAATGCCATTGCAGCTATAAAACTTTTCATCACTGCCATAAAACTTTCCTCTTCCCCAAGGCATGCATATTTACTCTTTCTCAAGACTCACCTACTTCTTTGTACATACATCAGCTGTACAATTTATCACTTGTTATTACTTGTATTACTCAACTGATCACTTAAGTTGTTAAAGGGAAGTTTATTATTTTTATTGTTATTAGCTTTAGCACATAGCTCACCATAGTGTGGTAAATAGATGTTTCTTAACACAGTAAACTTCCATGTGAGTTGTATATAACTCACACTAGTTTGGAGCCTGGGGTCTTGTGAAGCATCATATGTAAATCACACATCTCTTTACCTTGGAGACCACTTGAACTATTTTTTAAGTTACATATAACTCATGTACAGAAAAGAAGAAAAAAATTATAATTTTTTTATTAAATTAGAAAGAATCATTTTGTTTTAGACATTTTTATTCTATTTTCATAATAAAACACCTTGACACCAATGAAAAGTTTTTTTTCTACTGTGGCAGTCAATGTGTTAAATATTATTGTACTAATATTATACTATATTACACTATAATATTAATTGGTCTATAATTTTATATCTTGTTTTATCAGGCTTCACTTAATTGTACTTCACAAATAGTGCATTTTTTTTTAAGAACTTAAATGTTTGTGGCAAACTCGAGTCAAGAAAACCTATCAGCTCAATTTTTCCAAGTGCATGTGCTCACCTTGTGTCTGTATGTCACATTTTGGTAATTCTTAAAATATTTAAAACATTGTCATTGTTATTGTATCTGTTATGGTGATCTGTGATCAACATTCTTTTATGTCACTATTGTAATCATTTTGGGATGCCACCAACCATGATCACATAAGATGGAAAACTTAATTGATAAATGTTCTGTGTGTTCTGACTACTTGACTGATGCGCTGTTCTCCCATCTCTCTCCTTCTTCTCGGGCCTGCCTATTTCCTGAGACACAACAATATTGTAGTTACTCTAATAAATAACCCTACATTGGCCTCTAAGAGTTTAAGTGAACAGAAGATTAGCACATCTCTCATGTTAAATCAAAAGTTGGAATTGGGAGTCAAGATGATGAACCACAGATACCACCAGCCAGAATGTCTCTGTAAGAAGGAGACATTTTAGATGAAAGAGAAAAAAACAGATAGACAAACATAGGTCAGAAAAGGGTTTGAAGGAAGCGTGCCTGAATCTACAGCAGACTGCATGGGAAGAGGTTGCAGAGCAGAACTAGAAGGAGAAAGGCATTGGCTGGGATTAAGTCCAGAGAGGATCGAAGACCAGTGAGAAGTGTAGGTGGATTGGCTAACATACCCCTCCCTTACATCTTGGGATTTTGGTGGGTTCCCAAGCTGCTGGAGTGACCTTCTGCCAAAGCAAACCCAGAAACTGATGCCACCAGTGAGCAAAGAGCTTTTTGCAGAGAGGGCACCCTGCTCTCAACCCCCCTGGGATGCCTCCCACCCCACATAACCAAGCAGGGTGGCAGGCACCATATTGCTTCTCTACACACTGGGTACCTTTGCCCTTCCAGAGGACCTCAACCACATAGGTTCTGTCTTGCTCATCCCCACAAAGGCATTTCCCAACTCTGGCCCTGACTGCAGGAGCCACAGGGATCCATGGGTCCTCAGTGACCTGAGTGACTCCGGAGCTCCATCATTCTGGGTGGACTGCCTCCTTGAGAGAGGTCTGGAGATAACCAGAGTGTAGACTTTCCTCCACCTAGACTCTTTGCCGAGACAGAAAGTTGAGCCAGCACATGGAGGCTCCCACAGGTAATGAGGCACAGACATTTCCTTTTGGGGTCCTGCAGCAGACTGAGGGGTGCTCAGACTGTACACTCGCTGCCTGCTGGCCCTCCCTGGTACTGCTTGTGACTCCAACAGAGGGGGACACACTCTGAGTTGGAGTGATGCTGAATCTTCTTGGGCACCCCATGAGAGAGACTTGAGATCAGTATTCTTTTCCCTGGCATGGTCAGAGTTTCATTCCCAGGGCCCAGGGCATGGAGCCACAGGCCAGATTCTGTTCACCCATGTCTCAATTGCATCACTCAGGGACATAGAGGGGATGTTTGTGAATTAGTCCCTTGAGGAGTGGGAGCCTCCAATGGAAGATCAGCGGTGAGAGTGCAGAATGGGTTCCAGCTACAGTTAGCTTTGGGGCACCCCTCGTCCCACAGGAGAGCTGTGCTCCCAGCTCAGGCTGGAATCCAGGGGAAGGAACTTCCCAGCCCCCATCACAGTCATGGGGGAGCTCAGCTGGTTTGAGGTCTCGCCTGCCAGCAGAGGACCAAAAGAAACTGTAAAATAGGGGAGGGTGGAAAAGAGCAAGGCCTGCTCCAGACTGCCAGACTACAGGTCTCAGACAGCCCCGCCTTCACATACAGACTTTCTAGTTGAGTAGGGCCAATTCAGGCCCTCCCTGGCAGCTTTGCTCAAAGGCAGGGAGCAGATCTTTGACCCTTACTAAAAGCATTTGTGGAACCTGAGGGCAGGATCACCCAACCCAGCCCCATCCAGCCAAGCTCCCCCACCTGCCCCACCTGAGGTGGAGAATAAGGATACACATGGAAGTTCCCAGGCCCTAACCACCACTTGTAGCATTAGAGTTCTTCTCCAGAGAAACTAGAGGTGGTCACAGGACCCAAAAACAACATTACAGCTTGTTCCTCCCAGCAAGTGCCACCTACTGGCAGGGAGTTCAATTTACATGCATACTTACTGCATTCACTGACTCACCATACAGGGTGTGGTTGATTCTCATCCACAAGAACCACCTACTGGTTTGGAGATTAAACTGGGTGTGTCATTATCTAAAAGAAAGAAAATCAAAAGGAGAGATGCAACAGCTACTCAAGATAGGAAGGAATCCATGAAAGAACACCAGAAGTATGAAGAATGAAAGTAAAAGGACACCCTCAAAGGGGAACAACAGCTCTCCAGCAATGGGTACCAATAAAAATCAAAACATTGAAATGATAGATGAAGAATATTGAACATGGATTATAAGGAAATTCAATGAATGCAAGATAAAATGGAAACCCAACACACACACACACACACACACACACACACACACACACACACACATACACACACACACACACACAAATCCAGGAAATAGATAAAAAAAATTCACTAAAGAAATTGAAATATTAAAGAAAAATCAAACAGAACTTCTGGAAATAAAAAATTCATTCAAGGAATTACAAAACACAGTGGAAATCTTTAAGAATAGGTTAGATCAAGCAGAAGAAAGAATCTCAGAGCTTGAAGACAACACATTACAATTCAACAAGTCAGGTGCAGAGACAGAGCAGAGAAATAAGAGAAATGAACAAAGCCTACAAGAAATATGGCATTATATGAAGAGGCCTAACATAAGAATCATAGGCACCGCTGAGGGTGAAGAAGAAAATACACAAAGGTTGGGTAATCAATTTGAGGGAATAATTGAGGAAAATTTCCCTGGCCTTGCTAGAAATCTAGATATCCAGATACAAGAAGCTCAAAAAACTCCTGAGAGATTCATTGCAAACAGGAAGACACCACAATGCACAGTCATCAGACTGACCAAAATAACCACCAAAGAGGCCCTCCTATGAGCTGTAAGGCAAAAGCAGCAAATAATTTACAAAGAAAAACCCATCAGACTAATTGCAGATTTCTCAACTTAGACCTTACAAGCTAGAAGGGATTGGAGCCCCATTCTTAGTCTTCTCAAACAGAATAACGCAAAGACTAGAATTTTGTATTCTGCAAAACTAAGTTTCATATATGACAGGGAAGTAAAGTCTTTCTCAGATAAGCAAACAATGAGGGAATTTGCAAAAACAAGACCTACCCTGCAAGAAGTACTCAGAACTGTGTTACACATGGATAAGCACAATAGATACTCACCGGTGTAAAATCATCCAAGAGCTAAAGGTCAAAGGCAAGATACTACAGTGGCTCAAGAGATAAAACAAAGCAATGAAGTTTTACTCAATAGAATGAACAGAAATCCACCACACTTACCAATTTTTTCAATAAATGTGAATGGCTTAAACTGCCCACTGAAGAGACATAGGCTGGCCTAATGCATAAATATGCATAAACCAAGTATTTGGTGTCTTCGGAAAACACACCTAACCTACTAGTCTGCATTCAGACTCAAGGTGAAGGGATGGAAAACAATATTTCACTCAAAAGGAAACCAAAAGAAGCTGGTATAGCAGTTCTCATAGCAGAAAATTTAGTCTTCAAATCAACAAAAGTAATGAAATACAATGATAGTTATTATATACTGGTAAAGCAAACAATTCAATAAGAAGACATAACAAGTCTAAATATTTATGCACCCAACACAGGTGCCCCAGATTCATAAAGCAAATCCTACTCAATCTAAACAAAAAATGATAAACAGCAACACTGTAATAACCAAGGACTTCAACAGCCCCCTGACAGAACAGGACAGATCTTCCAAACAGAAAATAAAGAAGGAAACAGTGGACTTAAACAGAACTCTGGATCAAATTGGGCCTAACAGACATTTACAGAACTTTCTACTCCAAAACCACTGAATATGTATTCTTCTCATCAGCTCATGAGACATTCTCTAAGACTGACCACATCCTAGGCCACAAAACGTGTCTCAACAAATTTAAAATAATAGAAATTATACCATGATCTTCTCAGACCACAGTGGAATAAAATTAGATATTAATTCCAATAGAAACACTCATCTATGAAAAGTCACGGAAACTAAACAACCTACTGCTGAATGATTATCAGATCAAGGAGCAAATTAAGATAGAAATCAAATGATTCTTTGAACTAAATGACAAAGGGAACACAAGTTATCGAAATCTATGTGACAGAGCTAAAGCGGTCCTGCAAGGAAAATTCAGAGCCTTAAATGCTTACCTCCAAAAGATATAAACATCAAAAATTAATAATCTAATGAATTGACTCAAAAAACTGGAGAAAGAAGATTAAACCAATCCCAACTCAACAGAAAAAAAGAGATAACCAAGATCAGAGCAGAATTAAATAAAACTGATAACAAAATAACCATACCACAGATTAATGAAACAAAAACTGGTTCTTTGAAATGACAAATAAAATTCACACTTCTTGCTAGATTAGTCAGAAGCAGAAAAGAAAGAACACTAATAAACTCAATCAGGAATGAAAAATGAGAAATTACAACCAAAAACACAGAAATACAAAGTATCATCTCTGAATACTATAAAAATCTCTATGCACATAAACTTGAAAATGTGGAGGATAGAGACAAATTCTTAGAAACTTACAGCCTCCCTAGGCTTAATCAGGAAGAAACAGATCTTCTGAATAGGTCAATAAAATGTAATGAAATTGAAGCAGCAATAAAAAGCCTTCATAAAAAAAAAAAATGCCCTTGACCAGATGGTTTCACACTTGAATTCTAAAATACTTACAAAGAAGAATTGGTGCCTATCCTGTGGGAATTATTCCACAACATCAAGAAAGAAAAAATCCTCCCCAACACATTTTATGAAGCCAACATCACTCTGATACCAAAACCAGGAAAGGACTTGACAAACAAAGAATACTATAAGCTAATATACCTTATGAATATAGGCACAGAAATCCTCAATAAAATCATAGCAAATTGAATTCAGCTGCTCATCAAAAAAATAATCTATAATGATGAAGTGGGCTTCACACACAGATGCACGGATGGTTAAACATACATAAATCTATAAATGTAATTCAACACATAAATAGAAACAAAAACAAAGACCATATGATCCTCTCAATAGATGCAGAAAAAGCATTCAGCAAAATTCATCATCCTTTTTTGATAAGAATTCTTAACAAAATAGGCATAGATGGGACTTGCCTCAAAATCATAAAAGCCATATGTGACAAACCCATAGCCAACATCATACTGAACAGGAAAAAATGAAAGCATTCTCTCTTAGAATGTGTACCAAACAAGGTTCCCCTTTATCACCCCTTCTGTTCAACATAGTACTGGAAGTCCTAGCCAGAGAAATCAGACAAGAGAAGAAAATGAAGGGCATCAAAATGGGGGCAGAAGAGGTAAAACTATCACTCTTTGCTGAATATGTGATCTTATATCTAGAAAACCCCAAATATTCAACAAGATTTCAAACAAATTCAACAAGTCTCAAGTTATAAAATCAATGTACAGAAATCAGTAGTGTTCCTATACGCTAGCAATAGTCAAACTGAGAATGAAATCAAAGACTCAATACCCTTCACAAAAGCAACAAAGAAAATAAAATACCTAGGACTATACTTAAATAAGGAGGTGAAAGACCTATATGGGAGAACTACGAAACACTGAGGAAGGGCATAGAGGAGGACATAAATAGGTGGAAAACCATACTATGCTCGTGGGTTGGCGGAATCAACATTTTAAAAATGTCTATAGTACCGAAAGTGATCTACAGATTCAATGCAATCCCTATTAAAATACCAACATAATTCTTCACAGATCTATGAAAATATAGAAAATATAATTCTACACTTCATATAAAACAAAAGAAGACCCCATGTAGGAAAAGCAATCTTAAGCAAAAAGAACAAATTGAGAGGCATCAATTTCCCAGACTTGAAGCTATACTACAAGGCTATAATAACCAAAACATCATGGTACTGGTACAAGAACAGAGACATAGACCAATGAAACAGAACAAAGGACCCAGATATAAAACCATCCTCATATAGTCATCTGATCTTTGACAATGCAGCCAGAAACATACATTCGGGAAAAGAATCCCTATTCAATAAATGATGCTTTGAAAATGTAGTAGACCAAAACAGGATCCACATCTCTCACCTCTCACAAAAATGAACACACAGTGGATAACAGACTTAAACTTAAGATGTGAAACCATAAGAATTCTAGAAGAAAATGTTGGGAAAACTCTTATAGACATCAGCTTAGGGAAAGAATTTATGAAGAAGACCACAAAAGCAATCAGAACAAAAACAAAAGTAAATAAATGCGACCTGATCAAATTAAGAAGCTTCTGTACAACCAAGGAAACTATCAGCACAGTGAATAGACAATCTACGGAGTGGGAGAAAATATTTGCATGCTATACATCAGTTAAAAAGCTGACAACTAGACTCTATATCAAACTCAAGAAAATCAGCAAGAAAAATTAAACCACCCCATTAAAAAGTTGACAAAGGACATGAACAGAAACTTTTCAAAAGAAGATAAACTAATGGCCAAGAAACAAATGAAAAAATGCTCAACCTCTCTGATAATCAGGGAAATTCAAATCAAGCCCATAATGAAATATCACTTTGCTCCAGTGAAAATGGCTTTTATTAAAAAGTCCCAAAACAACAAATGTTGGGGTGGATGCAGAGAGATAGGAATACTCATATACGGCTGATGGGACTGAAAACTAGTACAACCTCTGTGGAAAGCAATATGGAGATACCTGAAAGAGCTAAAAGTAGAACTCCCATTTGATACAGCAATCCCACTCCTTGGCATGTACCCTAAGAAGAAGAACATAGTATATAAAAAGGACATGTGTACTTGAATGTTTATAGTAGCATAATTCATAATTGCAAAGATGTGGAAACATCCCAAGTGACTATCTATACTTGAGTGGATTAATAAAATGTGATATATGTGTACCATGGAGTACTACTCAGCCACAAAAAGCAATGGTGATCTAGCACCCTTGTATTATCCTGGATAGAGCCAGATGGAGCCCATTCTACTAACTGAGGTATCACAAGAATGAAAAAACAACCACCACATGTGCTCACCGTTAAATTGGAACTAATTGAACAACATTTATGTGCACATATTGTAGTAATATTCATTGGGTATTGGGCAGGTGGGTTGGGGGATAGGGGATGAGTATATTCACATCTAATGGCTGAGGTGAGTACTGTCTTGGGGATGGGCACACATGTAGCTCTGACTCAGGCAGTGCAAAGTCAATATATGTAACTGAAACATTTGTAAATGGCAATATTCTGAAATTAAAAATGAATATAAAATCATTACAAATCATGCAGCCTCAATATATCTTTTGTCAGGGCCTCAGCTATTATTAATATAGCCCTATTTTTTGTGGCTTTCACTTACACCTGCTTTCATAAATGTCTTTAGACTTCTCATAGAGCTGTTATGGGTCAGGCTTCCCTGGGTCAAAGGCCTCTATTTCTTCAGGAAATGAACCCCTGTGAGGTGTGGGTGGGAAGGGCACATTCTTCAGCATGGCCAGAACAGATAAACTCATTTTAGGATTGCCTTGATTCTACTATCGATCCGTTATCTGAAAAGTGAAAGAGAACAGAGAAAATGATGAACAATGAAATCTTCTCTGCTATTTCTCTTGTCACCTTTAAGTTCAACATTTTTTGCCTTGTGGACTTTTCTTCCAGGAAACATTTAAACTTTGGTATAATTGCCTTGAAAGAAAAAATTCTATTTCTATAAAATAAAGCATCATAGACTGTTAAAAATACAAAGGTTGCCTTACTCTTGAATGCACTTTTATGTAACCTTGTCACCCTATTAGCTGCTAATTTTTAGCAAATCATTTAATTTCTCTGTCTTCCCCATAAAATAAAGACAACTTATGTAAGGGCTTAGGGGAAAAAAAATCTAGAAATGATTAAGCTTAATTATCGAGGCATGTCAAAAGCTGAGATAGGATTGAAAGCTAGGACTCTTGCACCAAAAAGTTAGCCCAGTTGTAAATGCAAAGGAAAAGTTCTTGAAGGAAATTAAATGTGTTTCTCCAGTGAACACATGAATGTCAGGAGAGGAATGGAGCCTATTGCTGATATGGAGAAAATCAATGATATGGAAAAATTATAGAAAATCAAACCAGCCACAATATTTCCTTATACCAAAGCCTAACCCAGAGTGAGAACTTACTAACTCTGTTCAATTCTGTGAAGGCTAACAGGTGAGGAAGCTGCAAAAGAAAAGTTGCAGAGGTTGGTTCGTGAGGTTTAAGGAAATAACCCATCTCCATAACATAAAAGGATAAGGTGAAGCAGCAAGTGCTAAAATAGAAGCTGCAGCAAGTTGTCCAGAAGATCTACCTAAGATAATTGATAACAACAGATTTTCAATGTAGAAAAACAGCCTTATATTGGAAGAAGATGCCACCTAGGACTTTCCTGCCTAGAGAGGAGAAGTCAATGCCTGGCTTCAAAGTTTCAAAGGACTCTTGGTGCAGCTAATGCAGCTCGTAATGTTAAGTTAAAACCAGTGCTCATTTACCATTCAAAAAATCCTGAGGCTCTTAAGAATTGGGACAACAAAGCCTAGATGATAGTACTTCTTTTCATAGCATAGTTTACTGAATATTTTAAGCCCACTGTTGAGACCTGCTGCTCAGAAAATGATTTCTTTCAAAATATTATTGCTCATTGACAATGTACCTAGTCACCCAAGAGCTATGATGGAGATTTATAAAGAGATTAATGTTGTTCTCATGTCTGCTAAAACAACATTCATTCTACAGAGCCTGGATCAAGAAGTAATTTCAAATTTCAAATCTTATTATTTAAGAAATACACTGTGTAAGGCTATAGCTGCCATAGATTGTGATTTCTCTGATGGACCTGGACAAAGTAAATTGAAAACCTTCTGGAAAGGATTCACCATTCTAGATGCCATTAAGTATATTTGTGATTCATAAGCGTAGGTCAAAATATGAACATTAACAGGAGTTCGGAAGAAATTAATTCCAAATTTCATGAAGACTTTGAGGGTTTCAAGACTTTAGTGGAGGAAGTAACTGCAGATATGGTGGAAATACTACAAGAACTAGAATTAGAAGTGGAAGCTGAAGATGTGACTGAATTGCTACACTCTCATTATAAAACTTTAACAGATGAGGAGTTGCTTCTTATGAATAACTAGTGAAAGTGTTTTTTTTTTTTGAGAAAGAATCAACTCCTGATGAAGATGGCGTGAACATTGTTGAAATGACAATAAAAAATGCATATTACATAAACTTAGTTGATAAAGTAGTGTCAGGATTTGAGAAGACTAATTTAACTTTTGAAAGAGGTTCTGTTGTAGGTAAAATGCTATCAAACAGCATCACACATAACAGAGAAACTTTTTGTGAAAGGAACAGTTAATAGATGTGGAAAACTTTTATTGTTATCTTATTTTAAGAAATTACACAGCCATCCCAACTTTCAGCAGCCACCATCTTCATCAGTCAACAGCTATAACATTGAGACAAGAACTTTCACCAGCAAAAACATTATTTACTGAAAGGTCAGATGATTGTTAGCATTTTTTAGCAATAAAGTATTTTTAATTAATGTATGTGTATTTTTAATACATAATGCTATTGCACACTTAATAGACTATAGCATAGTGTGAACATATTTATATACACTAGGAAGTCAAAAAAATTTGTGACTTGCTTTACTGTAATATTCACTTTATTGCAGTGGTCTGGAACTGAACCCACAATAACTCCAAGGTATGCCTGTATATTTATGGTGTACAACATGATGTATTGGTCTAGATATATGTTGTGGGATAGCTAAATAATGCTGTTTAGCATATGCATTACTTCACATACCTATCATTTATTGTGGTGAGAACACTTGAAATCTACTTTTTTAAAAATCAATTTTCAAGTATAAAATATACTGTTATTAACTATAGTCCCATAATGTACAATACAGCTCTTGAAATTATTCTTTCTTTCTAACTGAAATTTTGTATCCTTTAACCAACATCTCATCAATCTTGCCTTCTGCCCCCAGGCGTTAGTAACCACCATTCTACTCTGTTTATATGAATTCCTCTTTTTCATACTCCAAATGTGAGATCCTGTTTTGTTTTGTTTTGTTTTGTTTTGTTTTTTCCTGTGGCCAGCTTATTTCACTTAACATAATGTCCTCCAGTTTCATCCATGTTGTTGCAAATGACAAGATTTCCTTTTTTGTAAGGCTGAATGGTATTCCATTGTGTATCTGTATCACATTATTTTTATCTATTCATTTGTTGGTGGACACTTAGGTTGATTCTGTATCTTAGCTATTGTATATAGTGCTGCAATAATCATGAAAGCACAGATACTTCTTTGACGTACTGATTCCATCTTTTTTGGATATATACCCAGAAGTGGGATTGCTAGATTACGTGGTAGTTCCATTTTTGTTTTTTTAAGAACCTCCGCACTGTTTTTCATATGGCTATACTAATTTACATTCCCACCAACAGTGGATAAGGGTTCCTCTTTCTCGACATTCTCACCAACACTTGGTTATCCTTTTTATTTTGCCATTCTAACAGGTTTGCGGTAATGTCACATTGTGATTATAATTTGCGTTTCCCTGATGTTGAGCATTTTTTCCTATACCTGTTGTCCATTCAAAAGTCTTCTTTTGAGAAATGTTTGTTCAGGTCCTTTGTCCATTTTTAATTGTGTTGTTTGCCCTTTTTTGTTGTTGTTCTTGCTCCCTGATATATGCATTTACTGCTATAAAGTTCTCTCACAGCACTGCTTTAACTGTGTCCTGCAAATTTTGATATGTCACATTTTCATTTTGATAGACATTACTGTATTTTTAAAAATTTTTCCTTTAGATCTTCTCTTAGACTTGTACTAAATGTGTACTTTTTAGTTTCCATGTCTTTGGAGATTTTTCCATTATCTTTAAACTATTGATTTCTGTTTTAATTCCACTGTAGTCAAAGAATACACTCTGCATGATTTCAATTCTTTTAAATTTGGTCTAAGGTGGTTTTATGATTCATAAGATGGTTCATCTTATTATATATTTCATGGGTACTTGAAAAGAATGTGTTTTCTATAATATTATTGTTGGACACAATGTCCTAAAAATGTCAATTAGATTCTTCTGGTTGATAGTGTTTTCAGTTCTATATCCTTGATGATTTTCTGTCTAGCTGTATTTATCAATTATACAGAGACTAATGTTTTGCATTCTCCCACTATAACTGTGTATTTGTCTTTTTCTCTTTTCAGTTTTATCGGTTTTGGTTTCACATAGTTTACAGCTGTGCTCTTTGTTACATACGCATTTAGGTTTGCCACGTCTTCTGGGTGGATTGACTATTTAATCACTATATGATATCCATCTCTGTCTCTGGTAAATTTTTTGCTATGAGGTCTATTTTACCTGATACTAATAATAGTAACTCAGGCTTTCTTTTGACTAACCTTTGTATGATGTCCCTTTTTGCATCTACTTTTAACCTGTCAATATCATTATATTTGATGTGATTTCTTCTAAACAATATATATTTGGGTAATGTTTTTTAAAATGCCAATCTATCTTTTAATTGATGTATTTTTGGTATCTTTTAATTATCCATTTAAGTTATATAAATTTATAATTTAATATAAATTCAGTCATTTATATGTAAAATAACTTTATATGTTAGGAATTAAGTATGCCATTTTAGTTTTTGTTTTCTTTTTGTTCTCCTTGTTATGTAATTTTCTATTTACTTATCTATTTATTTAGTTGCCTTACTATTGGTTAATTGAATATATTTTAGAATTCCATTTTGATTTATCAGTAGTGTTTTTGAGTATCTCTATATATCTTTTTTTGATGATTGCTCCAATTACCACGCACATATAAATAACATCACTGTACACTGCTGTCATCTTTTTACTAGAAGCTTTACTTACTTTTATATCCCTTTTTCTTACTCTTCCCATTTATAGTATAATTATCTTAATGATTCATCTACGTATGTTAGAACCATCTCAATGTTATAAGCTTTGCTTCCACAGTCAAAAATAAATTAGAAAATTCAGTAGGAGAAAGAAATTCTACTTTATTCACCCATAATTTTGCTTACTGTGTTTGTTTTTCCTTCTTGATGTTCTAATATGTCTTCTTTTATCTTTTTGTATTTAGAGAATTTCCTTTAGCTACTCTCTTAGAGTAGGTGTGCTGGCAACACATTTTCTTAGTTTTTCTTTATCTGATTTCTCATTTATTTCTGAAGAATATTTGCAATGTATATAAGATCCGGGACTGACAATTCAGTTCTTTTTTCTAAGAAGTTCAAAAATGTTGTGCCACTGCCTTTTGGCCTCCATGGTTGTTGATAAGAAATCCATTGCCATTTGAATTGCTTTTTGCTGATAGGTTAAGTGTTTCTCTTACTGTTTTCAGCATTGCTCTCTGCCTTTAGTTTTCATAACTGTTAATATGATGTATTTTGACTTGCATTTATCCTGTTTGGGGTTTGCTCAACTTTTTGATTCTATAGGTTTATGTCTTTTACCAAATTTGTAAAGTGTTCAGCCATGTTTCCTTGAATATTTTTTTAGTCCCATCCATTTTTTCCTCTCATTTCAGAACTCTAAAGACACAAATAGTAGATCTTTTTTTTTAATAGTCCCCAGGTTTTTTAGTTTACTTTTCCAGTCTATTTTTTCTCTGTTGTTCAACTGGGTAATTTCTTTTGTTCTATCTTCAAGTTCACTGATCCTTTTCTCTGTCTCCTCCATTCTGCTCTTGTGTCTATCAATGAGGCTTTATTTCAGTTCTTGGATTTTTCAGTTCTAAAATTTCCATTTGTTTCTTTTTTTTATTTTATGTTTCTTTGCTGAGATTTTATATTTCTTTTCTAAGGTTTCCTATTTTTTATTTATTTTTAGTGTTTTTATAGTTGCTTATGGAAGAATTTTTGTGATGGCTCCTTTAAAGTCTTTATCTGTTAATATTAACATCTCTATTATCTCAGCATTCACATCTATTGGTGGTCTTTTTTTCATTTATTTGATATCTTCATGAATCTTGATATGATGAATGATTGTCAATTGAAACCTGAATATCTTGGGTATTATGTGATGACATTTTGGATTTCATTTTAAATCTCTGTTTTAACTGGCTCTTTTTTTCACACAATTCCAGCTGGGGTAGGAGAAGCTATCCCTAATTATTGCCAGATTTAGGTTGAAGTCCAGTTTCCCCACCAAGCCTCCATTGCCAATCCAGTAGTAGTATTCTTCCCATTAAGACTTGGTGTCTATTATTTCACACAGTAAGTTAGGATGGGATTGTGATTTGCTTTTGCCAAAGATGCAGCATATGTGTGTGAGTCTTGAGCCTGGAACTCAAGAGAATCAGTTGAGCTTGTTCCAGACCAGAACTTCCCAGGTGAGTTCAGCTCAAATTGTTAATCTGCAGAACGATATACTAAATAAATAGTTATTTATAAGCTACTAGTATTTAGAATGGTTTCATATGCAACAAAAGGTGCTTGATTTAGTGATGTCAGTGCAAAAGTGGCATAAAGAATTCTAAGGGCCTGTGTGTTTATACAATCACCAAAATATGAGCAGAAGTTTCAGAATAAACATTGTCAGAACTCTGGGAAAACATCAAAAGCCTACAGCAACCAAATAAATGTTGAATCAGGAAAGAGGCAACTGAAACACAGTAGGAGAGCTTTGAGGCATTTTAACTTCGACTTGTTCCTCCCCACCCAAGTGCAATGGTGGTCTTGAAAATGGCAGTCCATGTCCCCAGTGCAGGTGCCTGTTTCTAGATGGAGTAGAGAAGACCTTGTTCTCAAGCAATGTGTTTGTCTATTTTGATCTGTCTGGGGGTACCCTAAAAGTTAAACAAAGGTAATTGTCTTTGTTTTACCTAACTTGGAAGTCTTTCAGGGCAGAAAAGAGGCTAAAAAGAGGAAATTCTTAGAAAACATTGTTATACAAATAAGTCACTGCCAAGAGTGTCAAAAGATTACACCATAGTGGTTCTAAAGTCCTAGAAGGAAAATCTGGGAGGAATAAGAAATTTGAATTGAGGAATGAGGGCTTTGAAAAGCTTCTAAATATAATGGGGAATCTAGAAAGCCACACACATGTCCATGGCAGGATGTGTGCTCAGAAAAGGCTTGAGAAGACCTTAAGCTTTCACCTTGGGTTAATGTTTGATCTCAGTACACAAAGGAAGAGAAGCTAAAGCAGAGTTTTAAATATTCCCTCTAAGTATTAAGGGACTGTCCCAACAGAGCCAATCTTCAAAGACTGAAAGAGAATTTTTTGCTTTCCCTTCTTTCTTTTCTTTTCTTCCTTCCTTCCTTCCTTTCTCTCTCTTTCTTTCTCTCTCTCTCTTCCTTCTTTCCTTCCTTCCTTCCATCCTTTCTTTCTTTCCTTCCTTCCTCCTTTGGCTGTATCAATTTATCTGTCAAACAACTAGCTGACTCCAAGTTAAAGAAACAGAGGCTTTAGATATCACCACAACAAGCAATAACATGAAACCCTGAAGAGGGAAAGAATCTGATTATAAGAGTTGCCATATTATAATATTCATAATGCCTAATTAAAGAAATATAAGGCATATAAAGAAACACTAATGCATGACCCATTAATAGGAACAAAAGAAATTAATTAAACAATATACCCTTAAGCAATTGGTCAAAAATAAATCCCAAGAAAATTGGAAAATACTTTGAGATAAATAAAAATAAAAACACCACAGGCTAGTACTTATGGGATATAATGAAAACAATGCTCAGAAGGAAACTTATAGATATAAATAGCTTCATTAAAAAAGGGAAGACTTCAAATCTATAAAAAGTTACACATTAAGGAACTAGAAAAAGAAGAGCAAACATCCCAAACCTAGCAGAAGGGAAATAATAAAGATTAAGCACAAAGTAGAGATGATTAAAACAACAGAGAAAATCAGTGAAATCAAAAGTTGGTTTCTGAAAAGATCAATACAATTTACAAACCTTTATCATAGACTGATTAAGAAAAAAAGAGAAGATTCAAATTACTAAAATTTGAAATGAAAGTGGAGATGTAAAGTGTCTTATACATTAGTATAGAATTTACAGAATGTTTAAAAGAGGAGTATAAGAGAATATTATGAACAATTGTATGCCAACAAATTAGATAACCCAGATAAAATTGACAAATTTCAAGAAACACACACAAGCTACCGAAACTGACTCAGAAATTAATAGAATATATGGATATACCAGTAACAAGTAGAGAGATTGAATTCATAATCAAATACCTCCTAACAAAGCCCAGGACCAAATGGATTCATTGGTGAATTCTACACAACATTTAAAGAAGAATTAACGTCAATCCTTCTTAACCTCTGCCAAAAAATAGAAGAGGAGGGAACACTTTCTAACTCATTCTCTGAGACTAGCATTGCACTTACAACTTACCAACTAAAAGGCAAACAATCCAATTTAAAAGTGGGAAAAGTTCTTGAAGAGACATTTCATCAATGGAGATAAATAAATGGCCAATAAGTACATGAGATGATGCTAAACACCACCGGTCATTAGGGAAATGCAAATAAAAACTAGAATAGGATATTAGTTTACAGATATTAAAATAAATATCATAAAAAGGTAGACAATAACAAGTATTGCTGAGGATGTGGAAAAACTAGAACCCTCATACTGTGCTGGGGGAAATATAATGTGTTATAGCTACTTTAGAAAACAATTTGGCAATTTTTTAAAAACTAAAACAAAAATTCACTGTAGGAACTGAAATTTCATTCCAAGGTATATAAATCCAAAAGAATTGAAAACAGGTATTCAAACAAATACTTGTACATGAATATTTATATCAGCACCATTCACAATAGTTTAAAAGTTGACAATAGAATGGGAAAACAAAACATAGCAAATCCACAGAATGGAATATTATTTGACCATAAAAGGAATGAAGTATTGATGCATGCTATAATCTGGATGAACCTTAAAAATATTATGCTAAGTGAACAAAGGCAGACGCAAAAGATCACACATTTATGATCTCAGTCTTCTTAAGTATCCAGACTCAATAAATCCATAGAGAAAGAAAGCAGATTAGTGGCTTCTAGGGGCTGGGAAAAGGGAGAATGAAGGATCATTGCTTAATGGGTGCAGAGTTTTCCTTTGGAGTGATAAAAATATTTTGAAACTGTACATCATTAATGTACTAAATGTCATTAAATTATATACTTTAGTAATTTTTATGTTTTATAGACTCTACCTCAAAAATGCTAATTGATTCAATTTTCTTTTTGTATTATTTGAATTATTTATATACTAGGTATACATTAGCTAGGAATACTTGTTAATGTTAACTTGATTGATAATTCAATGCTAATTTTAGTTGATTTTTTAATAGCAAATCATCCTTGCACACCTGAAATCATCCCACTTGGTCACAATATTCTATCCATTTTATACATGAATGTATTTTATTTGCTAATTTTAGATTAAAGTTGGCCATTATATTGAAATATATATAACAATTTCCACTATGATTGTGGATTTGTCTATTTTTCCTTTTCTTTCAATTTTTGCTTGTATATGTATATTAAATGAACATATAGAACAAATGTATATGTGTATATATCATATGTGCCTCATGATAAACAAAGCAATATGTTGATATATATATTTATATTGTAACATATAGAGGCACAATTTCATTACTATGAAATGCATATGTGTTTTGAGTTGAATCGGTTTTGACAAATACATAAACTCTTTTTTTTACATCAAAATATTATGGGGGTACAAATGTTTTTGGTTGCATGCATCAATTTTTTTATGCTTGAGTCAGTGTTATAAGTGTGCCCATCATCCATATAATGTTCACTGTATGCTTTAGGTAGGTTTTTGCCCATCCTCTCCAACCCCACTTGATTTCCACTGAGTTTTACTTCCTCTGTGCATGCGTGCACATCAGTTAGTTCCAATGTAATAGTGAGTACATGTGGTGTTTGTTTTTCCATTCTTTAGATATTTCACTTAGGATAATGGTCTCCAGTTCCATCCAAATTGCTACAAAAGGCCTTCATTCACCTTTCTTCATGGCTGAGTAGTATCCCATAGTATACATATACCACCTTTTGCTAATCCACTCATGCACAGATAAGGGAATAATCAACAGAGCAAATAGACAACCTACAGAATAGGAGAATTCCAAGCTATACATCCCATAAAGGGCTAATAACCAGAATCTACAAAGGACTCAAGCAAATCAGCAAGGAAGAAACAACTCCATTAAAAAAGGGGCAAAAGATATGAACAGAAGCTTTTCCAAAGAAGATAGACTAATGACCAATATACATAAACTCTCTATAAATTTGTTGCCGCATCAGCAACACTGCTATGTCTTTTTGCCCTTAGACATTGCCTCAGCTGGTCCATATTTGCTATTCAAGTGCAACAAAACTTCATCTTCAAGAGAACAATGCTCTGCCTATAAATACTGAGTAGTGTTTCTTGTTTCCAACACTGAATAAAAGATTTCAAAGGAAGTATTCTTTTCCAATGTGTGTTATAAACCTTGGTTCCCCATGGGCCCCTTTTTACTTGCTTCTCTGAATGCTATGAGAAACCTGGAATAGCCCTGTGACAGGTTCAGCCTCTGGGTTGAGTGGTGTAATTTACTGAGTCAGGAATGGAGGCATTCCTCCCTTGGGTTAATAAAACATCTACCTAAACAGAGCCCAGATGCCTAGGGACTGAGGAAAAAACATTCTGAGGGTAGGTCAATAGATGTAGTAGAGAGAAATCTTTCCCCTGGCCATCAATTCCATTTGTTTCTTCTCGGACCTGTGTATCTGGGCTGTGTATGGGCTGCCAAGCCAGAGCTATTGTGCAGTTTAGAAGACAGCATCTTCCAAAACAGTGGAGATTGTTAGTTTGTTTTACAGTCAGCACTACAGCCAAGCCTTGTTTATTCAATTTCAATTTTCCAGAAGACTAACTTATGATGATAATATTTAAAAATAATCCAGTGCTAATTATATGCCACACACAGTTCTAAGAACTTTACATATGTTAATGTAGTTAATCCCCACAGCAGCCCTACATATAATATCATAGTCATATTCTTTTGCAGGTGAGGAAAAGAAGGCACAGAGTTGGAATAAGTCACTCAGAGTATACAGCTTATGAGACTTAGGTTAGCTTATAAGGCTGTGTTAGAGTTAAGTAATATGTCATATGGTTGAGGATTTGAACCCAAGTAATCTATTTCCAGGAAGCAGGCTCTTAACCACTATCCTTTTCTCCCTCTTTACTCTCTAATGATATCAAGGACTTCCGAGGCCATTAGTCCATTGCCCTCCTCAAATAAGATGTGGAATCTTTTGTTAAAAACAATCTTGTATAGGATACCATACAAGGGAGTTCTGGAAAACTCACAATGTACAGGGGAAAGGTGCTCATGAAATTGTTCAGAACTGCAGAGCGTGTGGGAGCCAAACCCTTAACATGCTTCTTCCATTTGATTGACAGTGTGTGTGAATCAAGCCCAACTCTACGGTTAGGAGGATCACATACAGGTTGACCGTATACGTTAGTACTCTAACCAAAACACATTTGTAGTAAAACATGAATGATTAATAATTATGCCAATGCAGAAACGTAAACCATCTCTGTACTGGACAAGCTAAGATGTATGGTTACTCTTATCAGACAGCACCTAATTCGTGATAGGTGCTTTGCATAAAACATCATCTTGGGTCCACAATGGCAACTCCTCCAATTCGCTGTAAGTCAGTATCAAGTGAACAATATCAATCTCTCTTTCTCACAGAACAGTTTACTTAGGAGAAATTTGCCTTGCTTTGAAACCCTAGGGAATCCTCTTTGAATCTTCTATCAGATTTGCAATGGTCATCATAGATCATCCTTATCAGATCTGCCAGAGTCCATGGGCCCAGTATTATTTAGCCTAGATCACCTGAGAACCTGCTTTGCTTTGCGCCACATTTAAAAATGACAGCTTTTTTAGTTATCCTTTGAAAGATTTAATGAAAAACACATAGCTATGATATATGCTGCCTCCAAACTCCAAAATGAACCATCAGGCATTTTAAACGTAAGATTCATCTATTTCCCCCCCAACCCCCCTTTGGAGAGAATTTTGCCATATGCTCTAGACCACTTAATTCCTGGAAATTCTCCTGTGGTGATTGGGTAAGACAAATATTACTATGTCAATTTTAGTGCTAGGAAAAAAATGATATGAGAAGAAGTTAAATGCTTTGTCCTTTGTCAAAAAATTTTTAAAAATGATTCATCATCTCACAGAATAATAATAAATATCATTTATTTTGCACCCATTATATACCAGATAAAATGCAAACAACTTACATGCATTGTTGTAATAATTTTGTAAAGAAGTTGTATTTACATCTGTATATGTAAGTATACCTATATTCTGCACCTATACACTTCAAAAAATAAATGAAGACCTGAGACATTGAATAATTTTTCATTGTCACTATTTTATAGAATATAACAATTAGGAATCATACTCAGCACTATGTAAATCTGATATTTCTAGTCTTTCTATGTTATTGCTTTAAGTAACTGTATAAATTTTATGATTATTCTTTTTGTATAATATTTAGACTCCATTTTTGAAAAGACGGTTGGGGGTAGAAAAATCATTCAACTTCCAACCACATAGTCTACTTTATTAATTTAGGGCTGAGAACCTAATCAAAGTAACCAATAAAAGACTTTTAATTCAAATATTGTATTTAATCCATAGAAAAAATAAATTATCTCTCAGTGCACATTGATATAAATTACAGGAAAGATAAATGACAACCCCTTTCTTATAGTAGAGTCCAATTAATAAATATAGAACTAAAGAGAAAAATAGAGAAATATAATATGCAAACACCACAGCAAAAACTGTAGAAGACAACCCATATGGCCACTAAAATTAGAAGGTCAAAGTTTGTGAAGACACAGGATTTGCAAAGTCTTGAAATAGCTCCCTCAGGATACTTATTAACAAAACGAGAGACAACGTTATGGTGGAGAAACCTGCCATACACTAAGTTAAACAAGTGATTATGATAAATACTTCACTAGTAATAAGATTCATTAACATCATTAACCCATTGATATGATGCGCTAAGAAAAATATGGCATCATTTTTGTAGTATTTTTGCCTAAAATGCATAAACAGATGCAAATCAGTTCTACTCAGAAGTGTGAAGGTCATGAAAGATGAGGAAAACCTGAAGGACTGTTATAGACCAGAGGAAACAAAGGAGAAACAACACCTGTATGCAATGGGGAATCCTGAATATGATTCAGAATAGAAAAAGTATATTAGTTGAATAATTGACAAAAATAAAAATTACTTTGATTAGTTCATATTGTATTAATGTTAATTTCCTGATTTTGATAATGTTACTATGTTTATGTGAGACGATTAGTTCACATTGTATTAATGTTAATTTCCTGATTTTGATGTTACTATGTTTATGTGAGACGTTAAAGGCGACAGTTATAAAAGAATTCTTTGCACTAAATCTCCAACTATCTAACTGTTCTGTAAATTTAAGATTGTTTAAAAAAACTAGTAAAAAAAAGACAGCTATCAACTTTTTAAAACAAGTTGCTGTGGATATGTGGAGATGTAGAACGGTGCTCATTTTGGAGAATCATATTTGTAATATGCTCACTTTATTCTGTGCAATTGCTGGTCATCTACCATTGTTTTTCTCATTTAACCCTCCAAGTGAGCCTGTACGTAAAACACCACTATCTAAGCATCCCCATTTTAAAGATGACAAAACTGAGGCTGGGAACATTTGCATGACTAATAAATATCAAAGGCTGAGTTTCACTTTCCATATTTGTTTACAAGAATTACCCCTTTCTATTATACTACTCTGCCTAATGATCACCAATGCCTATAGAAAAATGGCATCAGATTCTGATATCACTCTCTAACAATATTCTGAAAGTATATGGTAAATGAACATTCTAGCATAATAATAATCATGATATTTGCAGCTTAACTTTGGCATTTGAAACATTGAATCTATACTCTGTCTACCTGAGGGACTTTTTCTTTTTTTTTAGAGACAAGCTCGCACTCTGTTGTTGCCCAGGCTGGAATTCAGGGACACGATCATAGCTCACAGCAACCTCAAACTCCTGGGCTCAAGTGATCCTCCTGCCTCAGCCTCCTGAGTAGCTTGGACCACAGGTATGTGCCAACACATCCAGGTCATTTTTTAAAAAATTTTTTGTAGAGATGGGGTCTCACGATGTTGCCCAGGCTGGTCTCAGACTCCCAGCCTCCATAGATCCTCCCACCTCCCACAGATCCTCAGCCTCCCAAAGTGGTGGGATTACAGACGTGAGTCTATAGAGTAGGACTAAAACAATATTTTAGTTTGTTTGATGGTGACTTGTTTTTTTGCTCTTAGCTAACAGCCAAATTCCGCTTCTGTACACAAAGCTTGCTTGCTTATTGCTTGATTACGATAAAGAGCTAAAACCATGCTCAAATGCAGTTAAAAAAAAAAAAGAAAAAAATGCACCGCAGGTGGCTTCCTGATAGGGGGGGCCGGCTGTGCAGGGCGAGTGTCCTTGGGGAGAGAATCTCCTGGGAGGGAATCTCTTGGGAAAGAGTCTCTTATCAGAAATAACTAGCAACAGACTCCAGCAAAAAAAAGTATAAAAGTTTTATTTTTACCCCAGGGCGGGGTCCTGGTTCGTAAAGAGACCACTGCGTTGGTGCTCTGGGACCTGGACCCTAGCTCGAGCTAGTCAAAATAAAACTCCTTTGCCTTTGCAGCCTCAGTGACTCTGTCTTTCTGTTCCCGGGGCCGAGGGGAACCGGCTCTAACAAGTCACTATTGCCTGGCCCTGAGGTACTTGTTTAAACGAAGATTCTAGCCCCATTCTGAAACTATTGTATGAGAAATGTTCTCAAACGGTGTCTGGGAATTGGTACTTATAATAAGCACCTGGGAGAAGAGTGTCTACACTAAAAGTCGAGAGTTATGCTGCTCTATTCATTTGCTGTAAGGATATGTAGTCTCTCAAGCCAAATTTGGGTTTCCTCTCTCAAACCCTGACCCCACGTGTTTACACGCATCCCCATGCCAAACTGCACAGAGCTCAGTACCCAAGGGAGTTTAGCGATGTCCCGCCATCTCTGTTCTGCCCACTTCACCTCACCTGACCCCGTGCTGCACACCCAGAGCTGCTGCTGAGCACTTCACCTGCTGCTCAGAGATAGTCCTCACACCCTCACGTTACCCTAAAACATTTTGGGTGCGGCCTTTGTTTCTTTCATATTTTTCTGGTCATTTTGAGAAAATACCTCAAGGGATTCTGTCCTTTCTATGGAACCTCATTACAACACGAACATAAAGCCTATGGATGGTGCTGAAGTAGCTGCATGGCAACCCCATGTGGGGACTGGATACGTATTTTGTGTGCCCTGTGTCATGTCAAACTGGCCAGGACAGTGCAGACACGCAGCTTAATGAGCTGAATGCTACCAGATGGTCACACTCTGTGGTCTTCACTGTGGTTGTGGAAGCTTAACAGAAAGAAAACCACTTTTTTAAGTTCCTACATGATGCCAAGCACTGTTATAAGAAAAAAATAGAGAGAGATGATAAAGTTGATGATGATAAATTATATATAATTCTATCCCTCATAATAATCAGTTAACTCTTCACATGTTTCATTATTGACCCAGTAAGTCTGGACAATATATTTTACTGGATATTATTTTCATGGCAACTCAATCTCGAATCATCCTGAAAACGGAGTATATATGAGCTGGACCATCACAACTTTCTAAGCTTGTTTAAGTAGTTAGTAACATGAAACCAACAAACTGCATTTCCTCCTTTATCTTGTTTGAAAAGACTGAGAGACCAACAGCAGAGGAGATGATTTTTTTCATTGAGGTGTTGAGCACAGGAAGAAGGTTTGGTGTCCTGTTGTTTATTTTAATCAAACAAGAAAAAACATGTAAAATGAAAGATTAAATCGAAGTTGCATTGGGAGAAAATGCTGAGTTACCCAGGGCTTCCCTTTCTCTTGAGGATCTGCCTTTCTTTTACTCTCAGCTTTATTCAAAATCTTAGTCCCTCCATGGTCATTTCCTTTCTCTCCCAAATAAAACTTGTTTTCAGAAAAAAATTCTGAAAAACATATTTACATTAAATCTTATACCAACATCCCTTCTGACAGAGGATGGTATGGTGTCCCTGGAAACTGTACACTCCCAAAGCTGAAACTTTGGGGAACTCAGAGTGGCAAAGGAGTGGAAAGACCTTCTGCTGTGTACTAACTTATTAAATGTCCTTCTTTAGTGTATGAGAAATAGTTTACATACAATAAAATTTGCACAATTTAAGTGCATAGCTCAATGGCTCTGGATACATATATACATAAGTGTAACCAACACTACTATCAAAACATAGAACATTTAAAACCTCTGATAATAGAATTATGCCTATCACTGTCATGAGAGCTGTGAGATACCAGTCTTTGGCCTAGATCAAAATAACACTTACAAAATTGTTTCTCCAATTGTGATGTTTCACAGTTATTTTTCTCTGTAATCTAATCCTCAAAACTAACTGTTTTATATTCTCTATCTCATGACATGTAGGATGACAATAGGTATCTTATCATAAAATGCCTATAGGCTACTGTGACCTTTGCTCCCCATTTACCTTAAAGATGTCATATCTTCCTCTAGTAAATTCTTGGAGTCTATGATACATGATATAGTCCCACGAACACTAAAAGTTTTCTAATAAGATCTGAATTATACCTAAAATAATACCAAGACTTGTATGTGGTCCTCCCCACCACCCTATATCCGCCACACCTCCCATGTCAAGAATAAATACATCAAAGCGGAAACGTGAAAAGAAATGTTCTTTTATAAAGAAGCATACAATTTAAAACAACTGGATTTTGCATTTGTGAGCATTAAATGGGTTAACGTATGAGAAATACCTTGAACGAAAGTAACTTTGTTCAGTTCACAAACTGAGATGGAGGACAACCTGCAGGAGGGTCCAGTGCCCTCCCCACAAGCCCAGTACACTAAGCTACTTTGCACAGGTGTGAAAATCATGTTGCTGGACTTCTTCTTGAAAATGAGCATGTGTGTAATTGATTTATTTTCTGACACAAAGAGCTTATTTTGTAGATATTTCATTCTGTCAAGAACTGTGGTAGGTCTGAGATTTTATTCTACTTGCAAGCTAACGAGTTAGCCTGCCATGGTTTTATGGATGCCGACAGAAAACATGAGACTCCTGAGTCAGAGTCAAAGGACAGTTTATTACTCACAGCAATAGCAGTAGCCAGAATACCCTCATTTTTGCTCAAGTTCTCCAAGCCCCAATTCCCATAAGGCAATGTGAGGAAGGCCACAGGATGCCTACATATACCATGGATTGTTACAGGAGAAAAACTCCAGGTTTGAGGGAATTCAAATATTTTACAATGAGTTGCAAGAAAACCTGCACAAAATTTGCCATGGAGGGAAACACTAAATTTATGAAACTGTATAGTAAATAAACCTGTTCTCTGCTCTGGAGTAAGATAAAATCTCTATCTTCCTAGACTACTTAGATTATAAACATCCTTAAGAAGATAGTCTTTAACAAAAGCCACCATTGCTTCTGTTCACAAGATGTGCAGAAATATGACAGACCCATGGAGAATTGTATTCTAACATGGTCTACCAGAAAACTAATGGGAATGTCAAATCAATGTAACCACTTTTATTCATGTGTATAGCCTTTGAGAAATTTAAAACAAGCTGAATATATATGTGTGCATGTATAATATATATGCCATATATATCTTATATGATATGTATATCATATATAAATGTGTTTATATAATATATATTATAGACACACATATGTATGTATGATACATTATTTATAAATAAATTTGAAAATACATATGCTATATATAAAGGGAATGCTTAGATTTGAAGATATAATGGTGATTTTCAAACTCTCCTCTTTGCACATCTGTTCTTATTATTGTCAAATAACAATTATATCAATTATATCTAATTAAATTATTTTCAAAAGCCCACAACACTCAAATTAATGAAAACATTTATTATGAGTGCTGTGAAAATAAAATGCACTTTAGTAATATGTCACATGCCCAGCAGTCCAAAAATACATTAAAATGAAAATGATCAAATGAAGTGCCTGCTCTTGTCAACAAGATTGAATTTTTCAGCAATGTAATGCATGTCCAATTAGCTAATGAGTATGAGCAGTAAAGGGAAAAGAACTTAACTGTTGTTTTTCAGACCATGGAAATGAGTGATGTATGCACAATTGTCATATTTACTTATACATAATTGGATTGAACATTAGATTATCTAGTGGACAGGATTGCTGACACTCAGGAATTATAATATTTGTATGTAATCACTCAAGAAAATGATAGCTGTAAACTTTCTCCGTATCTTCCACACTTTTTTTTAAATGGAGCAACAGTAGTCAAAAGTTCATGCTCATAATTATCTTGTTTATTCTGTTTGTATTAAGAAAATAAAGTACTGAGGATATCTATTATCTAAACACCTACTGAGTGGCAAGCAATGTACATATTTATACATTTAATCCCAACAAATACCCCCTGAGTTAGATATTTTCATTCCTCTTTTACAGCTGAGGAAACTGAGATTTGGGGTGTTAAGATAAAAGAGAGAGAAATAGGAACCTGTGATTGTCTAACATTAGCACACAACCTTCTCCCCAAACTGGCCTTATTCATTTCTTTTTGCAGCATTCATCTAGGTAGTATATAAAATCTGAAAAAAAATTAGGAAAAAGATTTTACTTAGCTGGGGGTGGGTGAAGTTTGGTGAAAAATAACAACACAAGCATGCATTAAATTTTCATCTTACACACTAACAAATATGCATGAAACAAAGAACAGTTAAACACAGTGATGAAGGTATTAGTACAAAAGGAACGGAAGCAGAGCCAGGTTGGTGTATAAATACTACATATACTAGAAAGATTTAGGCTGAGTTTCATCCTGAAATATGAGTATATGCATTTTCTATTGCCACCATAATAAATTACCATGAAGTTAGAGGGTTAAACAAATTATCACAAAGGTAGAAGGATAAATTTATCATCTTAAAGTTTATAGATCCAAAGTCTAAGATAGTCTCACTGGGCTAAAATCAAGGTGTCTCAGGACTGCGTTCCTTTCTGTAGACTCTTGGTAGAATCTGTTTCTTTGCCTTTTCCGCTTTCCAAAGGTGGCCAGTCCTTTCTTTGTTCCTGGGCCCCACCTTCCACCAGGAAAGCCGGCAATGTCACATTGAGTCCTTGCCACATTATCGCACTCTGACCTACTCTTCTGCCTTCCTTTTTCTCTGTTAAGGACTCGTGTGATTGAGATTGGGCCCATCCACAAATCCAGAATAATCTCTCCATCTCAATTTTAATCACATCTATAAAGTCCCTTTTGTCATGAAATTTGACACACTCACAGGTTCCAGAGATTCGGGTATAATGTCCTCACGGGAGACACAATGAGTAAGGTCTGAACACCTTGAGTAAGGTCTAAATCAGTATAAGAAATACAGAGAGTACCAAAATGAATTTAAAAAGCAACAACAATAAGACCCAATTGTATGTGGTCTGTAAGAAACCCACTTCAAAAATACAGACTCAGGTAAAAAGTAAAGGGAAAATAAATCCCCTTTTCAAAAGAAAACTGGAATATCTATATCAACTTCAGAGAACAAAGAAAATTATCCAGAACAATGAATTGTCGCCTTTCCAAGAAGATATAGCAAACCTAAACATGTATGTATCTAACTGAGCGTCAACATACACTAGGCAAAAGCAGACAGACTGCAAGGGGAAACAGACAAATCCACTGTTATAACTGAAGTCCTTAACACACTTCTATCAGTACTTGACTGTTCAAGCAGGCAGGAAATCAGTAAGGATATGTTTAACTTGAACTACACCATCAATCCACGTGATCTAATTGATACAGAATATTCCATACAACTGCTAAACCTCTACCAGTCTAGGCAATGACCAAGTGTTCACAATTTCCCCTAATTTACCCTGTGCATTGGCTCCGCCGAACTTTGGTAGGGAATGTCTCCTCCCAAGATCCTGAACTTCGGCTTGCCTTCAAATCTGAGCAATCTCTTAAAATACACAGTGTTCCCCTTAACAAAGTATCCTGAGAATCAGCTGACCACAGTGAAAACAGAAACATTTGCTGTCAGACCACCTTGATTATGCTGCCTGCTCACTCCCACTCAATTCCCCCTCTAAAATTCTTATTAATTCTACTACTAGAACCGCCCCCCTTAAAAAAGGAAAGTTTTTTTTTTTTTTCTGTTTGATTTTGAGATGCTTGTAGATATTGAGTTTGGAGTGTTCTCCTGGTTGAAATAGTCTTTTCAATAAGATTTCTTCTTAAGTAAGTCTGGATTTGTTTTCATTTAATAATATTATGAAGAAAAGAGAGAAGATATCAATTACAAATATCACAAATGGAAGAGGGGCCATCACTCCTGATCCCTTGGATATTAAAATGATAATCAACAAAAAGAATAGTGTGAACTGAATAACAAATGTCCAAAGATTTGACAATAGATGAAACAGACCAATTCCCTGGAAGACACAAACTACCAAAATTCAAACGAGGATTAATAAATAATCCGAATAGGCCTATATCTATTAAATAAATTGAGTCAAGAAATAATAATCTTCTAAATCAGTGGAAGGGAAAAATGAAATTTTCAGGCAGGGGATGAGCATAAACAAAGATCCTGAGAAGAAAATAAATAGAGCTGGAGCAGATAAGATGTCAACTCCTGTCTGATTAGAGCAGAGGGGAGAAATAGTAACACTTAAAGAAGGTCTCTATTTGCTAACAGATGCCAATCAGCTATTTCCTTCCCACGGAGCCCTGGAATTATAGGCAAAGGGTCTCTCTAGGGGGCACTTCCCACATGCCAGCATGCGGGAGTTACCGGCAGAACCAGTGTCAGTTGATTGCCAGTTTCTTGGCAGTCTGACAAGAGAGAGAAGGAATTCTTTGTTCACAAACTGACACCTGAGCTTCAGCTGGATAACATGAATTGGTAAAAATACAAAGCCACTAGCACTTTCAAAGAAGAGTCCATTGAATGGCTTTGGCACTTTGATATAGGATTCGGAACAAAGGCGCCTTGTGAAGCTGACACAATTTAGAGCTGATACTCAAAGTTCAAACTGGGGGCAAGCCGATGTGTCTACAGGAATGTTTGCAAATATTAACTTCTTTGCTTCGAGTTACAAATTAGTTATAATCCCAAATTAGTGACAGGTCATTTCTAAATTGTTTTATTTTGTTGTTCTTGGTCTTTTGGGTTGATGGGTTCTGCAGCAAATTTTGTCACCAGAAAAGCAAAACTCCATAGGGCTATAAATGACAGTAGATGAAACAGACCAATTCCCTGGAAGACACAAACTACCAAAACTTAAACGACGATTAATAAATAATCTGGGTAGTATAGACATTTTAACGATGTTAATTCTTCCAATCCATGAGCATGGTATGGATTTCCACTTATTTACGTGTTCTGCAATTTCCTTCCTTAGCGTTTCATAGTTCTCTTTATAGAGGTCCTTTACCTCTTTAGTTAAATATATTCCTAGATATTTTATTTTCTTTGTTGCTATTTTGAAAGGTATTGAGTCCTTAATTTGGTTCTCCGATTGAATGGTATTAGCACATATGAATGCCTCTGATTTGTGTGTATTGACTTTGTAACCTGAGACATTACTGAATTCGTTAATTAATTCCAGGAGTCTCTTGGTTGAGTCCTTGGGGTTTTCCAGATACAACATCATGTCATCAGCGAAGAGTGAGAGTTTGATCTCTTCTGTCCCTATTTGGACACCTTTGATTCTGCTCTCTTGTCTGATAGCTCTCGCAAGGACTTCCAATACTATGTTGAAAAGTAATGGGGACAGTGGGCAGCCTTGTCTGGTTCCAGTTCTGAGTGGGAATGCTTTCAGTTTTTCCCCATTCAGTATGATGTTGGCTGTGGGTTTGTCATATATGGCTTGTATTATTTTTAGGTAGGTCCCATTTATGCCTATGTTGTTAAGTGTTTTTATCATAAAAGGGTGTTGAATTTTGCCAAATGCTTTTTCTGCATGTATTGAGAGGATCATATGGTCTTTATTTTTGCTTCTATTTACGTGGTTAATTACAGTAATCTATACATTCAATGCAATTCCTATTAAAATACCAACATCATTTTTCACAGATATAGAAAAAATAATTATACACTTTGTATGGAATCAGAGAAGACCCTGTATAGCAAAAGCAATCTTAAGCAATAAAAACAAAATGGGAGGTATTGATTTGCCAGACTTCAAACTATACTACAAAGCTGTGGTTCTTAAAACTGCTTGGTATTGGCACAAGGGCAGGGACACAGACCAGTGGAACAGAACAGAAAACCCAAATATAAAACCATCCTCATATAACCATCTAATCTTTGACAAAATAGACAAAAACATACTCTGGGGACAAGAGTCCCTATTCAATAAATGGTGCTGGGAAAACTGGATAGCCACATGTAGAAGACTGCAACAGGACCCACAGATTTCACCTCTCACAAAAATCAAATCACGGTGGATAACAGATTTAAACCTTAAATGGGAAACAATTAGAATTCTAGAAGAAAATGTAGGAAAGACTCTTACAGACATTGGTCTAGGCAAAGAATTTATGAAGAAAACCCCTAAGGCAATCACAGCAACAACAAAAATAAACCACTGGGACCTGATTAAATTAAAAAGCTTCTGCACAGCCAAAGAAACAGTCATGAAAATAAACAGACAGCCTACAGAATGGGAAAAAATTTTTGCATACTACACATCAGATAAAAGACTGATAACAAGAATCTATTTAGAACTCAGGAAAATCAGCAAGAAAAAATCAAACAATCCTATCAAAAAATGGGCAAAGGACATGAATAGAAATTTTTCAAAAGAAGACATAAGAATGGCCAAAAAACGTATCAAAAAATGCTCAACATCCCTAATCATCAGGGAAATGCAAATCAAAACCACAATGAGATACCACTTAACTCCGGTGAGAATGGCCTTTATCAAAAAATCCCAAAACAACACATGTTGGCGTGGATGCAGAGAGACAGGAACACTCATACACTGCTGGTGGGAATGCAAACTAGTGCAACCCCTATGGAAAGCAATATGGAGATACCTTCAACAGATTCAAGTAGACCTACCATTTGATCCAGCAATCCCATTATTGGGCATATACCCAGAAGAACAAAAGTCATTCTTTAACAAAGACACCTGTACCCGAATGTTTATAGCAGCACATTTTACAATCGCAAAGATGTGGAAACAACCCAAGTGCCCATTGATCCACGAATGGATTAGTAAACTGTGGTATATGTATACCATAGAGTACTACTCAGGTATAAGAAATAACGATGATACGACATCTCTTTGGTTCTCCTGGAGAGAGCTGGAACCCATTATACTAAGTGAAGTATCCAAAGAATGGAAAAACAAGCATCACATGTACTCACCAGAAAACTGGTTTCCCTGATCATCACCTAAATGTACATCAGGGAAGGATACCAATTGGATATCAGACTGGGATGGGGGGTGGGGGGAGGGGATGGGTGTATGCCTACATGATGAGTGCATTGCGCACCCTCTGGGGAATGGTCATGCTTGAAGGTGCAGACCTGGGGAGGTGGGGGGGGAGGGGATGGAGGTATGAGTACATGATGAGTGCCAGGCGCACTGTCTGGAGAATGAGAACCGACGCGCTTGGGACTCTGACTCGGGGGGATGGGTGGGACATGGAAAATGTATATAACCTAAACTTATATACCCCCATGATGAGCTGAAATAAAAATAAATAAATAAATAATAAAAAAAAAGAACCAGAGGCCAAGAAGAAAATCTGAAAAAAAAAAAAAAAAAGACACAGAAACAATTGTTTGGTAAAATATGTGTAGGGTTTCAAAGTGTCTGTAAACACATAGTCTGCATGCTTGCTATATGGTTTAATAATTTCCTCAACTCTTGGTTTAACTTTATTTAACAATTTTGTCACAAGGTTTAAAAAGAAGCACATATTTGTTGATATGATTTTCTTCAGTAAAATATCCAAAATAACATACTTTAATAACGAAAAAATTAACCATTATTATTGAGTGCTTACTAATTTTTAGACAGCACACTAGGTACTTCGCATGCATTATTGCACTTAATTCTTAAAATTATGCTGTTACCTATTTTTATACCTAATGCAGACATGGGTTACATTTATATGTCAGATTAAGAATATATCCATTTTATAGATATGACCATTGATATTTGATGGTATCCAAGTGATCTAACAACACATATTTCACCATATGTGGTGAAATTTGCAACAATTTGCAAATATCCTGACCTGTTAGTAGTTTATTTTATCAAAAAATGTAATGGAACATTTTATTTTATTATGAATAAGTCTTTCAGAAAACATGAATAGTATGTATTAAAAAAGAACAAAAACATTAAATGAACATACTAAAACACTAAAAGTAATTCCCATTTTATAAGAATGGTATTTCTTAATGCCATGGCTCATGTCAATCACTGTTCTTATTTTACATTTGGATATATAACTTTCCAAATAGTAATATATAGATAAATAAATATATATTGGTAGCTATGTATAAAATGTACAGATTTTTTTTACCCTTTGCATACAGTACCTATTTGTTTACATTTGCCTAATAAATGGCACATGATCCTTCCAAGATCAGAGAAAATCTGTTCCAAGAGGACTAAGTAGCTGAAAATTTTTAAATAGCAGCATCTTTCAGTAAGAAAATGTAAATTTATGCCTAGCCATATTCCCCTTATAATGTCTACTCTTATTGTTGATATGAACTAATGAGAATAAAATAATCACCATATATATAATGTATAGATTTTAGCTAGTATCCTATTGACTATACCACACTATATGCTTTATGCCTTTTAAAAGCTTAATACAAGATTAACTATACCGAAAAGTTGCTTGAAACCATGATTTCTAACTGCTGTTGTTTGTATTCCATCATATTAAATTCTGTTTTGAATATATAATTTATTTTCTGTTATACTATTTGATTTAAAAAAAACCTTAATTTGTAAATCCTGTGGTCACAATAAATTTAAAATCCCAAATCTTAAAAAAAAATAAATAAAATAAATAAATAAGTAAATAAATAAATAATCTGAATAGACCTGTATCTATTAAATAAATTGAATCAAGAATTAATAACCTTCTAAATAAGTGGAAAGGAAGAGTGAAATTTTCAGGCAGGAGATGAACATAAAAGATTTAGGACTGAAAGAGTGTGTGTTGTTGGAAGTAGAGAAGGGATAGGGGTGTAATTTGTAGAAAAAGAAAAAAGGGGTCTCTTACTCAAGTGGATTTTTAGATTAATAGAGCAGAGCCAAGTCAAGACAGTGAGATGGAAAATCATCAGAGCATAAATTTAAGTAAGTTATCATGACAACATGCTAGATTTTAAGAAATTCTAGGATGTTGAGAATGCAACTATGTGCCGGACAGAATTTCAAGGAATGCCCTGCACCCCGCACCAAATTCCTATTCCCTGGCTATTCAATCAGACACTAATCTAGGTACTGCCATGAAGCGACCTTGCAATTGTCATTTAAGGCTTCAGTCAGTTGACCTCAAAACTTGGAAGCTCTCCAGGTGAGCCTGATCTACTAACACAGCCCTTTAAAAGACAGAAGAAGGCAGAAGGGGATGTCAGAAAGATTTGAAGCACAAGAAGCACTCAAAATGCTATTGCTGGGGCCAGGCACGGTGGCTCACGCCTGTATTCCTAGCACTCTAGGAGGCTGAAGCAGGAGGATTGCTCGAAGTCAGGAGTTCAAGACCAGCCTGAGCAAGAGGGAGACCCCCGTCTCTACTAAAAAAATAGAAAGAAATTATCTGGACAACTAAAAATATATAGAAAAAATTAGCCAGGCATGGTGGCGTATGCCTGTAGTTCCAGCTACTTGGGAGGCTGAAGCAGAAGGATTGCTTGAGCCCAGGAGTTTGAGGTTGCTGCGAGCTAGGCTGAAGCCAGGGCACTCTAGCCAGGGCAAAAGAGCAAGACTCTGTTTCCGAAAAAAAAAATGCTATTGCTGGTTTAAAAGTGCAGAGACCCATACCAAAAGGAAAAATAATTCAGGTGGCCTCTAGGAGCAGAGGAGCCCAGCAGCCAGCAAGGAAATGGGGACCTCAAATCTATAACCACAAAAAGAAAAAAAAGAAAAAAAAAAAAGAATTGGGTCAACAACTTAATAAGCTTGAAAATGGATTCTTCCTCCAAGCTTCCAGATAAGAGTTCAGCCTGGTTAACACCTAGATTTCAGCCTGTGATACCCTGAGCAGAGACCAGCCAAGCTTACTCCGATTTCTGACCTCTGACCTAGAATAAATGGGTGTTGTTTTAAGCTGCTAAATTTTTTGTAATGTGTTATGCACCAATAGAAAACCAGTACAATTTCTTCCCCATGTTTATGCATAATTCAAGATCAATTAGCATATATTTAAGTGATTGTCATGTAGTAGCTTCTCAATAGAAGCTAAGATTATTATTGTTATATTCTAAGGATATGAAGAAATTTAACTTCCATTTCTCCTTTAATGGAATAAACTCTAATGAGAACTCCCACATGGTACAAAAGAGGTGACTTCATTATATTTTAACAGAAACATTTTGAGTAATGAGCTGCTCAGGTAGTATGAAGGGTTCCCTCCTCCACATTCTTATTAGTCACAAACCCTCATTTCTCTTTTTAAACATTTTTCTTTTTTAGGATTGCTAGAAACTTACATCTCTGAGAGCCTGACAATCTTTTAAAAAATTGTCCTAAACTAAAACTGCAAGGGAATGGGCAGTTCGTTCTGGCTGTTGCGACAAGAATAGTGCCCCAGAGAGTGTCTCTTGAACTTGATGAGTTAAAGGGCCCTACAGAGGAAAGAAACAAGAGGCTGAGGGCCACCTCTGAGTCTGGTGAGCTTTAGTGTAGTAGGTGTTGCAGTTGTACCGAAACTTACATCCTCATCTAGGAATAGTTGAGTCAAAGAAGGAACTTAAAGGGAGCGAGTCAGTTTCTTGGTACCAACAAATACGGGGTCAGTAGAAGTTCAGGCAAAATTTTATAGTATACTGCAGAAGTAAAGTTACTTCTTTCCATTTAGGGGTTTGTGAGTTGCCAGAAAACAAAATCTGTGTTATGGTTGAAAAGCCCTCTTGAGTTTGTGTAAAGCACAACCTCTAGTCATATTACAGAGCCAGAGTCTCTCCTGGGGCATCCCAAAACTTCCCAGGTTTCAGTTTCCTTCCCTGAACCAGAACATGTTTAAGCTGGGCTTCCACAAGATGCGAAGCTGGTGATGCTTATTGCGACGAGCAATCTGTATTCCTAAGTCTCTCTTCGGTTTTTTATGGTGGCAAGTTTGGCTGAATCATAAGTCAAATTTAAAGTCTCTTTAACTTTTCTCTCTGAAAGCCTAGAGCCGGTGTAAATATTGTTCCTTAGTTCCTTTTCCCTGGCTATGCCTCAGATCTTCTCATTTCTCTCAACCTGAAACTGTCCTCAATCAAAGGATATCTCATTCTAGAGACATCCAAAGGGAGAGGGGGGAAAAAATGAACCAATTCTCGCTTTCACTGCCAAAATTTTCCCCAATTAGTGCCAACTTAATATCTCCTAAATGTATGAATTCTTCTGCTTCTCAGGACAAGAATTTGTAAGACATCTGTACAAAATCGCAGTGCAATATACTTTTGTAAAATGAATGTATTTCCCTACTTTCTGTTAATCTTTTCATATCCACTGACAGAGTCCCAGCTTGAGCCCAAGCTGCTCCCACAGATGACATTTGGTCACATCTGGAAATGTCTTACAAACCAGTCCCCCCTCACACCCTTCCCAATTAGGTATAAGCAGCATGAAAATGGTATCTTTGTGTTGTTCAGTGAAATGGCCCTGATGCCTAGATAATGTCTGTCTCAAAATAGTGTTCAATAAATTACTTGTTCAATGCAGGAACTGACATGATAGCCTACCAAAAGTTTAGTTTCATGAGGGCCCGAGAAGATCCCATATTTCACAAGATAGAATAGGGTGTAATAAACAACTTTTGGTAATAAACAACTTCAGAAACTAGGGACTTATATTGTACCCAGAAAGGTATATTTATAATGAAGCTTCTTGCTCATTGCAGCCCAGCCTAGGGGCTCTGTTCCATGTCTGCTCACTCCGGCCAGGGTAACAGAGAAGCCACATTCTGCTAATGTCAGTTACCGCGGCAGAGGGAACGAGAGCTCTGTGGAAGACCTTGAACTCTTGGGCTACACATTAAGTGCTCATGCTAGGAAGTGACACACCAATTCTGCTCACAAATTATTGGTCAGAGTAATCATATGGACATGCTCAACTATAATGAGCCAAGAAATTTAGTAGTACCATGGCTGGTCATATTTGGTGAATATCATTTATGATTATCATGCCCTCGAACAGGAGTGAGAAAGAAGGTACAATTAGCTTCATGTAAGGACTACGTCTAATCACAGAATAGATGAATCTGATCATAGCGTATTTTCTGACTTTCAGATTGGTGTCTGCTCTGATCCTGTTGATTCCACACCCAGACTTAGACTTAGGCCTACAGTGATAACACCAGGGAATGGAAATAAAAATTAATGAACCCTTTACCAAAAAAATGTCTAAGGTATAAATAGTTCCTGTTTCATGCTCCTCTTTCAAAATGTCTCCCAAGTTGGGGAAAGGGGAGAGTCTCTGTTCCTAAGAGAACTCATCACAATTTTGTCATCTTTAGGACTCCATAGACCCAGTTTTATTTTTCTCATCTTGTATTTTTTTTAAAGAGGGTATACAAAACTTTATAAGCATCAGGGCCACACAACTTATATCTGCCTTTGCCAGTGGCATCCTCTCCCGCCAAGGAAGTGTGCAATTTTGGTCTGGTGACTTACTCATTCCCAGTGGCAAGGGACCCTTGTGCCAAATTAATCTCATTAAACAAATGCAGAAAGCCTGCAGAACAACCCATTTCAGGACTAGTTTCTCTTCTTTTTAGTATATGCACACAAAAAATTAATGCCTAGTTGGACATTTCTGGCTGAAAATTTTATTCCAGGAGTTCAATAATGGTAAATATACACCAGTGGATTACTTAAGGCACAAACTTCAGTGTAATTTTGTGTCACTACACTTTTAAAATCATTGATATAAAATGCATATCTTTATAGCAATCCCTGCTGCATTTCAAGTGATTATTTGTTACCACATTTCAAACCTGGCATGATATTTTAAATATATATTATTAATAATACATATTCAATATACTAAATGAAATATTTAATATATGAAACATTATATCTCATCCTGTAATACATATAAATTTGATGACCATATCTGACATGCCTTCACTCAAGTTGTGGTTTAGGTTCTAGAACATTACAGAGCCCTGTGGCACATCACCAGGGTACACTTTCCCATAAGAAAGTGAAACCCCTTGGATGTGGCTGTTTTAGTGTCTATAACCCCATGTATTTGTATTATCAATCAGCCAGTGTTTCTGCATCATGCCCCCAAGACTGTTGAGACGCTTCATTGGAAAACAGTGGAAATTGTTAAAGCTAAAACAGAAATTTGTTCAATGTTTTCTTAGGTATTTCTTCATTTTCATGCCTCCTGACCGTGTTTAGATGCAGCGTGTCTTCGGAAAAGTTTCCATTCCTTTTTCTTTGGACAAGCCGCAGTGTCATCCATCAACTGAAAGTAGCAATACTTATCAATATGAAGATAAATCAGTCATGCATGTTAAGACCATGGAGAAGAGCCCACCTCATACTAGTGACCAATACCTATCAATCTCGTTTTCTTGGCCTTTTCTTTACTCCCGTCAATTTCATGGACCCTATAAACCCTCAGCAATACTTTTATCTGCAGGATCATCAGCTGATTCAGACATCACAATCACAAGCATTTACAGTTAAACCAAACTAAAACAGACATACCTTTTCTCAAGTCTCTTCAGATACATATCTACTCTGAACAGACTTCAAACCCAAAAACTAGGTTTAAAACAAAGAGCTCAGATATGACGCCTTCTGAAAGCTACTACCATAGTGCTTTGGTTCTCAAAGAAGAGATAAGTAAAGTGATGTCTGACTGGAGACATTTAGGAAGAATTTCTGCAGAAGGCTATTTCAGAGCCCTCTGAAAGATGAAAAGGAAGTTCAGACTCTCTACAGGAATGAATATCAAATAAGAAGTCATTCTGTTGAAGGTTTCAGTGGGGTGGGAAGCATTTTCTATCTACTAAGTTTGGGGAAATGGGTGATCCATATGTCGGATTGGCAACTTAATCAAGCAGAATATCACATTAATCAGAAGCCCAATTCACAATAGGTAAGATACAGAAACAACTGAAGTATTGGTGAATGGATAAAACTATTGTGAAATAAATATACATGTTATTCAGCCTTAAAAAACAAGGAGGTGCTGCCATTTGTGACAGAATGGATGAACATAGAAGACATCATGCCCAGTGAAATAAGCCAGGCACAGAAAGAAAAATACTGTATGATCTCACATACATGTAGAATCTAAAAAAATAAAATAAAATAATCAAATACATCAAAACAGACAGAAAAATAGGGGTTTTCAGGAATGGGGTGGAGGGGAAATGTGTGGGGGGAAATGAGAAGATACATTTCAAAGGGTGCAAAGCTATGTATGATGAATAAATTGAGAGATCTAATGTACAGTATGAGGACTGTAATTAATAATTTTGTATTGTGTACTGGTAATTTGCCAAGAGAGTAATTTTTAGGTACTCATACTATAACAAAAAATAAAGAAAAGAAAGATAACTATATGAGATTAAATTTGTTTGATTAGAGTAATTACTACATATATCAAAATGAGAATATCAAAACATCATGTTGTACACCTTAAATATATAAAATTAAAAAAAATCAAATAAAAAAAAACAGGCAAAGTACTTTACCTCACTTGTTTGTTTCTAATCAAATGTCTGTTTCACTCACACTGAGAGGCAATTTCATGCCCAAGTATTTATTTGACGTATCATTTGTATAATATGCTGCTTTAGGTGTGGCCAAGATACATCAGCTATGGTTTCCACACTAAGTAATTAAAATTGCTTTTAAATCACTTTCACATATATTAGCTTACTTGATTTCATGTCTCCTTGTAAGTTTTATATCACAGGAAATATCTTTTCTTCCTCTGACAAAGGAGGACATAGAAATTTCCCTCAATGCTGGCTACAGACAAACTGGGTATTGAACAGTTAGTTTGCTTTCTAACTGGTAGTGTAACCTTAGGCAAAATTCATTTAACTTCTCTCAGACTCAGTTTATTTAATCTTTAGAAAAGGATAATATCTATATATCATCAGCTTGTTGGGAACATTAATTGAAATAATGTATGGAAAGCACTTAGCACACACAATTCCTGACACATAGGAATTTTTAATAAATGGAATATCAACATCACCATCCTGACCACTGTAAAATACTTCTGAGGAACAAGTTTGATTTTGCATTTCATTCCATTTTTGAATCCTTGCCATCATCTGATCTTTTAGTCACATTGGTATTGATATAAAACAGCCACGGAAAATGGAAGTAAACTACCTTGGACATATGCTCTTCATGAACTGTTCATCATTTTTTTCTCCAAGTTGGTCTGAATATGTGTCTTCCAAGGCCAACAGGAATGTAGGTTTAGTCTGGTTTGGCAGGATTCTTCTGCAATGGTTCCAAAGTAAAAACGGATTTTGATTGGTGTTTCCTGGCCTGATAGGCACATTGACTAAGACCTGGTAGAAAGGGTGTCCATTAACAGGAAGAATTACGCCCAGGGCCAGGGTTAATGGAGAAATAATGATGCTCTTTGCCTGGTCTCCCTTTTGTCACTTTGTCACATTACAGCAGGGAAGAGTCTATAATAGCTTCAAAAACAATGAAGGCCCAAACACAAAGTTAGCTGACACTGTCATCAAAACAAAAGTCTGAAGTATACTTAGTTTCCTTCATTACATTTCACAAAAATATGCACCAATTAATCCTTTCTGAGGTCACCGTCATTAGCAACATTGATTGCATGCTTACTATCGTATAGCAAATGAAATAGAAAACTAATAAATATTGAGTATCTACAGTATGCACGAATCATAGTGCAAGGTGTTTTTGTACGCTTGATACCAACTGATCCTCATAACAACCTTTCAACCTGACTTTTATTGATTCCATTTTAGAGACGAGAATATTAAGCTTTTGAAAAGGAAGAGACATACCCACAATCACACATATGAGCACAAAGACACAATCCTGACCCTGAGAGAAATTCTTTCTTGGAGACTCTGAGAAATACATAGGAGTCTTTGAAAAAGATCAGCTGCCAGGAAGAATAAACTCAATCTCAACAAGACCAGTCACCAAAGTCTACTGTCCACAATCACAGGACAACCAGGGCCTACCAATCCCCACGGCCACGACCCCGACATACACTCTGTCCTTGGAGCAAGCCTGCCTGAACCGGAAGGAAGGATCAGACTGACATCTATTGTTCTTCGGCAGTGTGATGCTCTGATCTCTCAGTTCTATCCCCCAAGGGCCTCTACATATCGCCACTTACAGAACATTCCATCTCCCTCTCTTCTTCTTGGATTCCTTGTTCAGTGATTGGTATTTATTTGTTAGACTGAAATTCTAACATTCTTTAAAAACTTTCTGCTTGAAATTGTGCAATCTGTCCTCCTCACCCCATTGCTCCCCAAATGAGGTGCCAGCTGCCCGCCTAGCATCCGACCTCTCTTTCCATCTCACCACCCTCGCCCCCCACCCCACGGTTCACTGTGGCGATGCTCATGCTGTCTAACCGCCCACTCACCCGCTGCCTTTTCTGGAATCTAGACTGTTCATGCCGTCCCTCTGCTTGGGAGACCCTGCCTTTGTCAGGTTGCCATTACCTCTCACACAGCGCATGGGACACTTGGGTCTGACACCACCCACCCCCGCAAGTTCTCTGACACAAGCTTGTGGGATCAGGCTCTTCTGTGTGCCCATAAAACACTCTGGGTTTGTCTTTATCAAAGAAATGCTGCCATCAAGTTGCAATGATCTGTTTGTGTATCTCCCTGCCTTATTATTCGGAATTCCTCGGTGATGGCAATTATATTTACTTACCTTTGTACTCCGACCCCTAGCACAATGTATAAGACTAAATACTACTAGCTCTATCTTAGCCCAGTGTTTGTGAAATGATTTAGAATGTTACATACACGGTGTAGAGGAGAAAAACTAATATCTTTTCCTAATTCATCACAAGATTCAGGGCTGAAATCCTTGTAACAAAAGACATATTAACAAGAGAAAAGCATACAGATTCATAATGAAGACCCAAAGAAACAGGGAAGTCTGTGTATTTTTATGCTTTGCTTTGATGAAGAGCAGACGGTCATGTATTAATAGAAGTACTATTAGAAGACAAAAGGTTATGATTAATGGTAATAAACTAGGGAGAACTTAGCAAAGTCTGTTTGTTCATATTCTTCTTGGCCTGTGGGTTTAGGGCAGGATCCCTCTGGAAAGAAGGTCTTATGACCTTAGATTTTCAGGGCAAAATCAGCTAGGTTTTATGATTCATATCAGAAGAGAAAGGGAGAATTTTTTTTTTTTTTCTGATTTCTATGGTCTTCCTCTGCTATTTTTTCAAATATCATGGTGCCATATTTTGGGGGTAGTGTATCCTGAACCTCAAAATGGTTATAATTTATTCTAATTATTATGTTTTTATCTTATATTCATTTGGAAAAAAATATTTTACCTATTGTAAGTTTTCTTTGAAGTAGCTGGTGCCAGAGAAAGAAAGACTAGCAGAGTGGAAAGGGATAAGTAAAGAGGCTTTATTGGAGTGCTCCCGGGTGGGGGTAACGAGTCCCGAGAGAGGGGCCCCGGGCAAGCCTCATGGGAACCACGGAGTGGGAACCAGAGAAGCTGCCCCGCCCAGAAGTCTGAGCGGGTTTATGTAGGTTTTTAGGACTGGGGGATGGGATTTTCTTTGGCCAGACGTGATGAGTAAGGAATTTCTTTGTTTCAGCTTTGGGGTGGGTATTGAGGGATAGCAGGGACTTCTTTTTTCCTTAGGGAGGGGAGGGGTGCCTGCCACCAGTCTTACACCTACGTCTCAACATATTGTTTATTTTTAATTAATAGTGATGAGAAATTTCCTTTTTAATGAATGTATTTAAATTAAAAAAACATTTAAATGTTAATTAAAAATTATTTCAACAGCCAAAATTTGAGAGTATGGCATAGGAGTAACCAAAATGTGTGTGGCCCTGGCTTAATTCAGCTTTCTAGCGCAGAAATCTCAGTAGGATAGATGAGGGATACATTTTAAGAGCCAGGGGATTTTTGGAAGTCCCCAGCATCCTATTTCAAGAGATCAGCTTTGCTCAGAAACAGTTTGGTTCCCAGAAAGAGGGAGGGCAGATATCTGAAGGGTTACAACAAAATTTTAAATTAGATTTGCATTCAGTTCCCTTCTTCTGGAAGCCGAAGTTATAGTGCTGACCGGGCCATGGTCACCAGCTCCAGACCGTCTTTGGAAGAAAGGCCTAGGGGATTTCAGGTGAGGTATGCAGACCACTTTGCTACTGCTCCCCTTCTCTCAGGTCAAATGAGGTCATTATATACAGGAAAGGATCAATCTTAGAACAAAATTTGACTAATATTATGGTTTCATTTTCTTATGAAGAAGACTTAAGGCCCAGGAATCACTTGGCGACACAGAAGCCTTTGGGAGAACAATGAAGTCAAACCGAGACTAACCAAGTTTCAAATTGCATGCCCGTTGCCTTACGTGCACGGATGCCTACGTCCATTATGACCATCGAAAGGAAGATCAGAGCCCCTCACCTGGTGCACTGGAGCAATTCCATGGGAGCAGGTGTGAGTATAATGGACAATGACCTCCACTGTGGAATCCCAGGAGAGAGCACAAAACAGACCACCTAAGAAGAAACATCGTTGGGCAGGTAGTCATGGGGACTGTCAGGCCACGCACGTATGCGTGAGCAGGACAGGGCCACTCACTCTTGCGAAAAGGTTGGACTTGGTTCAAAATAAACAGAACCTTCCCATCAGGATGTGCTGCTGACTTTCACTCACAAACCTGAAAAGCATGTCAGGAAAGTGAACCCCTTGCTCCTAGGGAACTCTCTGCAAGCATTTCAAGCTCACACTGCGGTGGCTTCCTCACCTGACCTCACCCGATCCCGAATCCAGACAGATCGACAGGGGAAACACTTGCCGCCAGGCTTGCTTGCTTTGTGCCTATAGGGCCTCTAATTTAAGAGTTAAATCTACTTTTCAGAATTACTAATGTCACAGAAACTCATATGATTCAATCATTTATGTCATAATTATCCTGTTTTCTTTATGCTCAATTCTAAAGAATTTCCTAACTTTTCAACATATTCAATTCTTCAAGCCTAGTTTTATTCCTTTCAGTAGTCCCCAGACAAAGCAGTCCTGTCTGCTGCCTCCCACCGATAAACATTCTGCTAAATTCACTTAATTGTTTGCCACATGGCTGGGGGCTTAGGTCTTTCTGTAATCTACCAAAACCCCCACCTGAATCATCTTAACCCAGCCACGCCCTGGAGAAAAGTAAACAACCTGGTTCCTCAGAATCTGTTCTTGCCTTCAAGGTAAGTTTCCTTGGATCATTTACGTATGACTCCTACCTACCATTCCAGCATCTTTGTTTTTTTCTGCTACCTAACTATAGACTTATCTCCCATCTCTTTCTGGTAAAATTCTCCAAATGCATTTGGCAATATTCATACTGCTTCTTTCGTTTAGAATTCCTATTCCCTCCTTTATCTGCATCTGTGTTTACCTGGGTAAGAGACACTTGATCTGGGAAGTTCAGTTCTAAACTTAATCTCTGAGGAGTCTTTATGATGCCTCTCTACTACCACTACTCAGTTGGAGATAAAATTGACCATAAAATTTACAACTTACCATAGTGCATTGTAACTATCTGTTTATTTCTTTTTCTCTTCCATGAATGAGTGAATGGTTTGAGGGAAACAATGATACAATCCCAGCAACTAGGGATTTGCATTGCCTGAAATAGTTGATGTTCAGTTAATGTCAAATAAATGGAGAAACACATCAAACATTCACAACTAGTGATGGGGACCCAGAGACTCCTAGAAATGGTTTGAGTGTGCTTAAGCTGTGGCCTAGATTTGTGAAAATATTGCCTAGGTGCCAAGTGACCAGTAGTGAGGCAGTTATTTCTTAATAGAGTGTCTGCCTCCGTCACTTCATTCTTATTTTATCCCAGCTAGAATTCATGGTCTGATTCTCTGACTCTAGGATAAATATACTAACGTATTCCTAGACACATTGAAAATAAACCTTAATGAAAGGCAAACACTCAGACACGTCCTTTGGCTGACCCCTGCCTGGCAGAGCAGCCAAGAGGAGCATCTGACAGGGCACAGAAGGGGTGGGGTGGTCACATTGTTTCCCTGGTTGGGAAATGCAGGCAAATAGAATTTCAATTGGCCTTTTCTTCCTTAAAAAGGAGTTCTTTCTCTCTCCTTTTGCAACTGGACGTAGGTTAATAGAAGCACTTGTTATTCTTTCCAGAGGGAACTGAAGTTATCTTTCTTTCTTACCTTTCTAAGTTATTCTGTTCTGCCCAGTACTCCAGCATGGCTCACTGGGGCCTTGATGTATATACATATGAAGTCTCAGCCGGGCAGAAGAGGTCCTGATTACACGCCCCTCACTCCCACCCCTGCCCCCATGAGGCACCTGTGCTGGCCACCTTAGCCTGGTAGAGCTCTGTGTGCGCTGTAGGGCGCTGGGCTTTCCCGCTGAGGGAAGCTTCTTCCCCAAGCCAGAGAATACGGCCACCTTTAGAGGCCTAACAGTTCAAACAGGCCTTTTTTCCGGATGCTGGTTGTTTTTTCTGCCCATTTCAAAAAGCTTTAGCATGTCAAATTTCCAAGCATGCAGTGCAATTAGAATGAGTGGCTGATCATAAGGAGACATTTTAATGGGATTTGCACTAACATGCCCAAAGTAATCTTTGGAGTAACAGCCTAGACCAGCCAAGTAGTTTAATTCTGTCTTTGTAAATCAACACCTTTGTATGAAGTTTCTAAAAGTTATCAGGATATGAAACGAATATTTACCCTAACTTGTTCACTGGGACAGCAACTATCACACCTAGTAATGACTGAATACCTACAATAGCCAGATGTCTTGAATCCTCACAATAAAGCAAAATTAAAATGGCAGACTTTTTTTTTTTTTTCATTCACTGTTGTTGCTCTAGCCCTGGGAACTGTGTCTGGAATACATAGAACACTGAAAAAATATTGGTTGAATTAATTATTTAACAGTTAAAAAACTAAAGTTCACATTTCAGTACTGATTCTTCTTTTCTAACAATTATGCTACTATTTGTCCATTGCATCTTAATAGCCACCAACACACACACACACACACACACACACACACACACACACAAATGTGGGTGCACACACACACATGCACATGCATATACATGCGTGCATGCACATGCACACACAGACCAAAGTGGAAAGCCACCCCCAAACATATGGCTATGGTCAGATAAGAGCAGGACAACAGATCCCACATCACCATCGATATTGATTCTGTTCTGCACGTGCATTCCCACAACTCGAGATGGAGTGCCTGCAGCCACATGGTGACCACCTTACAGTGTGAACAACAAAAACACTCAGATTTGTGTTCCCTGCACTTGCTGTGAAGCCAAGATTTTTCATCTCTATTTGCTTTTTCTTATTTTGTGAAACCTAAAAGATACGTACAAGCACTTAGATAAGTTCATTCTATGTATCCATCTAATTCTTCCCATACCACAAAATGTTAGCAACAAACTTTCTCTTTTTACAATTAATTAATTTGACCTAAAATGCACATCTTTATATTGATCCCTGCTTCAGTTCAAATGATTACTTGTTACTATATATCAAGCATGGCATGATATTTTGAATATATCGTTTAATATAGGAAACATTTGGGCTCTGTATTACAATGTAAACCTGATAAGCATACCTGACATGCCTTCACTCAAGTTGTGGTTTAAGTTCTAGAACATTACAGAGCCCTGTGGCACATCACCAGGGTACACTTCCCCATTAGAAGGTGAAACCCCCTCAGGTGTGGCTATTTTGGTATCTATAATCCCATGTATTTGTATCAGCAACAGCCAACGTTTCTCCATCATGTCCCCAAGACTGGTGAGAGGCATCATTGGAAAACAAAGGAAACTGTTAAACTAGAATTTTTTTCAATACTTTGTTGTGTATTCCTTCATTTTCATCCCCCTGGCCTGTAGGCCTGGGCCAGTGTTATGTATTCTGTATGTGGAAGCAGTGCGTATTCAAAAGAAGTTCATTTTTTTTTTTCTGGATAAGCCTCAATTTCTTCATCCATAAAATGAGAGCAGTAATATTTATCATTACGAAGACAAATCAGTCAAACATGTTAGGAGCCTAGAAAAGAGCCCAGGTCATACCAGGGGTCACTACATATGAATCCCATTTTCTAGCCCTTTCTTTTGCTCCCGATTCCATGCACCCCATAAGTCCTCAAGAATGCTTTTGTCTGCCGACCATCAGGTGCTTCACACATCATAATTATAGGCATTCATAACTAAATTAAGCTAAAACAGACATTACATTTTGCCAAACTATATTTTTTATATATTTTTATTTTTTTTTAATTTGCAAAGATTAAAATTAACTCTTCGATGTGGACAGCTCTATGGATTTTGATGAATGCACAGAGTTCTGTATGCACCACCACAATCAAGATACAGAACAATCCTATCACCCCAAATAACTTCCTCATGTGGCCCCACTATGCCCAGATGCTTCCCAACCCCAAATCCTGACACACACTGATCCCTATGTTCCTATAATTTTGCCATTTCCACAATATCATATAAACACTGTATGAACATAAGTCATAAGTTTTCATTTACCTTGGGTTAATACTTAGAGGGGAGTTGTTAGGTCGTGTGGTCAATGTATGCTTACTTTTATACAAAACTGCCAAATTATTTAACTAAGTGACTGTACCATTTTGCAATCTCACCAGCAATACCTGAGGCTTTCATTTGCTCTGCATGCTCATCAATACTGTGTAGTGTCAGATATATGTGTGTGTGTGTGTGTGTGTCATTTTAGCCATTCTAGTGGGTTTCTAGTAAAATCTCATTGTGGTTAATTGTGCATCTTTTCACGTGCTCATTTGCCATGCATTTATCTCTTTGGTAAAGTATCTGTTTAAGTTTTTACCCATTTTCCAATAGGATTTTTTGTTGTTGTTGCTTTTTAAAAAATTCTCTATGTATTCCAGATACAAGTGCTTTGTCAATTATGATTTGCAAATAGTTTCTCCTAGTCCTTAACTTGTCTTTTTATTCTCTGAACAGTGTTGTTTGTATAGCAAAAGTTTTAAATAGGGAGAAAGTCCAATTTATCAATTTAAAAAAGTTTTTTGGATAACATTTGGAGTTACATAGAAAAACTTTTTGTCTAATCCAAGTTGCAAATATTTTACCTTTTTCTCTTTCATAGTTTCATAGTTTTATAATTTACCTTAATGCTATGAAGGTCTATGATCCATTTTGAGTTAATTTTTATATAAGGTATAAAAGTTTGAAGTTCATTTTTTTGAAAATAGATGTCTAATTTTCCAGCACCATCTGTTGAAAAAGCTATCATTTCTTCATTGAATTGTTCTTGTACCTTTGTCAAAAAATGGTTATGTTAATATGGAGATATCTTTGGATTCTATTCTGTTCCATTGTTCTTTGTGTCTACTCTTTTACCATTTTCATATTGTCTTGGTTACTATCGTTTTATAATAAGATTTAAAGTGAGGTGCTGTGAGTCCTCTGTCTTCATTATTTTCAATATAAAATTTTCCTTCCCACATAAATTTCAGAATCAGATTGTTGATACCTACAAAGCAAAGCCTGCCAGGGTTTTGATCGGGATTGCATTGATCCATAGATTTCTTCAGCTATACTGCCCCATGACATTTTTTATGGAGCTATACCATCCCTGGCCCTGCTTTTCCTGTTTCCACAAACAACCAGCAGTAGGCCCCCTCCCTCAGCCCTTTCTCTGCCTGTCTTCTATTTGTATCTTCCAGCATCAGTTATAATTAGAATACAGTGAGTGCAAGATTCACGTGGCCCCGTAGCTCAGGGGGATCACAAGGAGTGCAGAAGTGACGTGACATGAAGATTAGTACTCTCTATGGATAGCTCAGTACTGATTCAGCTGAAATACCCTATAATATGCCAGCCTAAATCTGCACAAACTCTAACTAACCTAAACATATATTCAATAGTAATTTCCTCAAGTTAACAAAATCCAGCAGGTAGCTCTGTCTAAGGCTCAGCTTAACGCACCCTGTGATGAACCCTATGCTGCCTGAGATATCAGCATATCACTCCAGATGGCTGTAGCTTTGATACTTAGATTTGCAATGCTTTGAAGTAGTCCCAGTTCTTCTCTTTGGGTCCACAATCACTTGATCCCCAAGCCTGATGAGGTAAGACATCAAAAAATATCAGAAATATGTCTTGGTCCAGCATTAAAATGAAACAATCCCCTTAGAGGGGAACAATTTCAGAAACTACCTTTAATAAAACAAACCCATACAATGCAAACCAAGATAATTACAACAGAAGACTAGTGTCTTCATTATTTTTAACCCAGGCCCGGTAAGTCACTCTGCTAAGAAGCCCTACAAAAAGACAGTTAAATTGGCCAATAGTGTGCAGCTGCAGCTGTGGCCTTGGGCTCTACCTGATATTCCTTCTGAAATAGCTGTATTTTTCTTTTCAGACCTTCCCGAGGTGAAGTGCACTGAAGATTTGTGTCTTCTTACTGCTCATTACTCACCTTACAAAGAAACTTCTTCAAATTTGACTTAAGGAGCAGTCATTGTCTTTAATATTGTATGAATGAGGACAGAATGGTGGAAAACAGGGATATTTATCCTTGAGAGCTGTGTATGATGGTTAAAAGAACACTGTGAGTGGTGAAGTGGAGGCTGAGCCAGGGGAAAGGCCAGGAGTGGGCTGCCAGGGTGCTTTTGTGGAGCACATGACCTTGTGATCTGCAATAATTTGTCCTGTGTCTTTAAATGAACCTTGCAGATTCAGAAATTAAATTTCATTAGCAGACTCAGAAGAATAAGACTGTTACTCTTAGACTAAACATAGCCTATAGCTAATGGCAGAGGGGTTTCTTTTCCAACCAAGATTTGTGTGTGTGCCTTTCCCGCAGGCACACACACACACACAACATAGCAATGTATCTCAAGAGCATTTCAATAATCAGAAACTGCTTTTTGAGCCTAAAATTTTAGCAAGGAGAGACAAATAGTCTTGAAAGATATATGAAAAAGTCTGTGATTCTTGACTTACTAAATCATCTTGTTTTCATCTCGTGCTAGACACGTGATCAAACTTTGCTTCTTAAATTCCTCTATTACATTTATATTTTATTGATAATCTTTCCCCCTTTCAGGTGACTTCTATTTGCCTTTAGATTGAATTAAGATAATAGAATTAATTAGCTAACTTCAGGCACCACAGTGCAAACTTTAATCAACAGCCTCTCCTATGCTCCGTGGAGCTGCCGTCAGACCCACCTACTCCCAGATACCCTGTCATCCATCTGTAGCTTCAGGACATCCTGGGTGCCCAAGAAAAATTCCACTTTGTGGGGAGTTAGCTACGCTCCCCGCAAAGAGGTTTATTTCTTTCTGGTCGGGTCTCTCAGACAGGGGTCATCACAAAGGATGAAAAAATAGTAGGAAACGGAAATAAACAATAATAATAATAATACACAGAGCCAAAGATATAGTTTATAAAGGTTTATGAAAATAGACAAAAGGAGGGTGTCCAGATAGATATATTTCTTCCCCCCAAAATATATCAAAGACCGAAACTCCACACAGGTATTTTATAGGGTAGATACAGGCTCCCGTTGCCAAGGGCAATGGGATTTACATACTAACAGACAGTTTGGTTTAGGGTCAAAGTCTTCTAAAAGGCTACTACAGATCCTTTAACTAACTCTATCTAGGGGAACAATGAGTTACAAAATCTTCTTGGGGCAAACTTCTAAGTTTTAGGATAAGGCTATGACTTTAGCAAAAAACAGAGACATCTTGGCTTCAGTGATTGTGTTCTTGGAGACAGAGAGGATCTCAGAAGTCAACATGAGCTGTGCTTTGTGTTGATTACTTTAACCGCATGGCTCCTTCTGGGCCCGGCTTGGGCATTAGCATATCTATTTGATCAGCTCTCATCTAGGGGGGAGTGGTCTTTGTTGGTCAGCTCTGGCAACCTTTGGCCCTAGGTGAGGCCTGTCTTGTCTTTCAAAACAGGTGAGAACCATAGGCCCAGTTTACAACTGTCTCTTTGAAGTGCAGCTGTTACTGACCAATGAGATGCCCTCCTGAGGCGAGGCAGCTTTTGAACTAACACATTTATTTTTTCTTTAAGGCAAGGCCTTATTTGACTTCTGAGATCAAATCTTGTCTCCAAAAATACAGGGGGCATTTCTATAACTCAGTATTCTTAGGCTCAACACCACTTGATACCTCATGCAATTGGCAAGAGCATGCACATTGTGATAAATTCATTCATTCATTTATTCTTTTAATCTACAGTTAATGTGTATTATGTACCAGAAACTGGGTGATGTGAAAATGAATACATAGTGTGTCTAACTTAAAGGCGATCACTTCTGAGCTCCCAAAACTTAAGGGTTTGAATTCTTCTTGGCCTTTAGCTTTCTCTAGAGTGACCTAGCTCAAACAGTGTTCTTGTATCCATTCACATCAGGAGTTTGGAAGATAAATTCCTAATATTCACCTTTGGGTACCTTTTCCTTCAACTTTCTCTATATATTCAGCATAGATATAAATTAAATCTTTTTTAAAGATTTGGTCTCTACATGTCGGATCTTCCCCTTTAAGTTGCAGTTTTCTATTGATTTCCTTTATTTAGGTCATCTTTAACTGTCTAGGCAACTTCTCATTTCATTGCATGGCTAGAAAGTCTAATTATCTTTGAGGAAATGTCTTGCCATGGTAAACTATTTGGAAACAAGGTCAAATAGGAAAGCTGGGGCCAGGTCTTGGAGAACATATAATACCAAGCCAATGTGAAGCCAGATTTATTAGGCAATAGAGACCCATTGGAAGTTTTCTTTGATATGTTATCATAATGAAGTATATCAAGATTAATCTGATAAAGTGCATAGCTTTGTTTTTTGTATAAGAGAGATTCTTCAGGTAAATTGTTTGTAAGTTAATAGAATATTCCAAAAGTGAGGGAATGATTATTTAAAATAAGATACTATTAATATCAATTGCAGTGGAAACAAAAAATATACATATATATAAATATTGAGATAAGCGAAAAGTATTTCCTGACAATAAATAATTAATTCAGCTGATCAGGCATTAACCACCTTTCCCTTGTTTCATTTCCCAAGGAGGATAAAGTTGAGTGATTGTGGGAGACAAAGGAGACCAAGTAGAGAGGATGGTTGTCATAAAGGGGTGACTGAGATAATGGCACCTCAGTCATGATTTTCCCATGTTTGCCCTAACAAAAAAAAATGTTGATGATAAGGCACAGAAAAAGAGTACATGATTTTCTAGTCTGTACATAATAACAGTATAGATCAGAGAATTAAACCTAGGTTGAAATGCAAAGCTATGTCTACTCCAACATGCTGCCGGAAAAAATATGCAAGAGCCAGAGACAGTAAAGGAAATAACCTTGAAGAGTATTTTGGATAAACACACACATTTTAGATATTTGATAGTGAGAACATTAAAAATGAAAATTAAGGGCATGGAAAAAATTAATAAATTAAAATGATTAAAACAGTTAACATCCAGCCCTAGAATTGGCCTATTCTAACTAATTATATAAAATCCATTTGCAGTGAATTCTAGTTAATACCTAACTTCTCAAACCATAGTTAGTGTGTGAGTCCTTAAAACTGCAATTAAGTGAATAAATTAATTTCTAAAGCCGCTATTCCATTTTCTTTTTATGTGGCTTGAGTTTAAATTATTAATAATACTTGCAATTTGTTTTTCATACTTTCTATTTGGAAACAAACGTGCTCTGTTTTCATAAAGGCTAATGAAATTAGTGTTTTAGATGGCTTGATGAGTTTATTTCATAATACATCAAACACTTGATATCCCATGTTCTATTTTGATAGGTACAGTTTTTCTTTCTCTGGATTTGCAAGGACAATCAATGTATTGAATCTTAATATCCAATGTATAAAGGGTCATTGGTTGTTCAAGAAGACTTTTATATCTCTCTATGTTTGAAATTACTTTTTCTCCCCAGATAATATTTTTAAATGCTAGTTCAGCCATGTGTGACCCAGTGGAGTCTTAATGCCTAAGAACAACGGCTCAACCCACTTTTCCTTGACTCTGGGAAAGTGTAGAGGAGGTGTTCCGTGCCCACTGAAATGCTGGTGGGAGGAAATTTGCAGGCTGGGGCTGGTGAAGAGAAGGTATTAATCATCCAGGGGCCACAGTTTATTGCTCATCAGTGAGAAATACAAAAAAGAATAACCAAATCTGAAACCAGAACCCAGAAGAACCTCTCCCATATGGTACTGACATGAGAATTTAGCACAAATAAGAAAGGATTGGGGGTTCATGCCATACCCACAGAATCCAACTGAAAGATCTGTAACGTTGCCAGAAGCTATCTCCACGTGACATTAAACATCTGTTTAAAAATTAAAGTAATCTTTTAAGTTGATATTTCCAAATGACTTTACCATTAACAAAATGCAGACAAAGATTTTTTTAAGAATTTTTCTGTTTTTCTCAGTTTGGTTACAACACACACACACACACACACATACAGATTTTTATGCTCTGTATTTCTCTGGCTTTTCAATTCCCAGTCCCAAACACTTCTGCCCTCAGTATACCAATTAACACATTGCCATACTAGAAAAGAAAATTTTTTTCCTGGGGGCCACAGTGTTTTATTACAAAAATAGAATAAAAACTGTGAAAACAAAATGATCCTTTCTAATTTAATGAAAAAATTGTTATTTTTTATTGTTTTCTGTGTGTGAGTTATATGCAACTTGAAAAATAGTTCTTATGGCTCCCAAGGTAAAGAGACATGTGAGTTACATATGCTTCACAAGGCCCCAGGCTCAAATTAGTGTGAGTTAAATACAACTCATATGACAGTTAATGTGTTAAACGTGTTGATAACTAAATGCTTGAAGCATATTATTAGACACATATGGAAACATATAACACATATTTAAACACACACACACACACACACACACACACACACACTGAAAAAAAGAATTGAATCTTTTGCTTTCTTCATAGAAACTGCCAGAAACACTCCCTTCTAGATTGTAATGAAAAATAAAATCAAAGTCGAAGTATTTTATTTAAACTAATCTATGAGGCATAAATTTTAAACCGCTTCACACTGGACTTCTAGAGAGGCAAGGAGGTGTAACTAATAAGTTATCAATGGAAACTATGAAAAAATGACCTATAGCAGTAGAAATTATGAGGAAGCCTCTAATGCATCCCTCAGCAACCCTGTAAGTAAATGTCATGTTTGACAAAGTGGTTCATGTTGAGAAACACCATCTGTGAGGAATAATAGAGACTAGGAGATGTTATGCTTGATAAAGCTGGTAATGCTCGTGCCCATCAGAAAAGCTAGCGAATACTTTAAAAGCTCATGGAAAAGAGATTTAAGAGAGGAAAATAATGAGTTTGAAGAAAATACCTGAGACCATTGCTAATGAAAACAAGAGCATGAGAATCATTCTGTACAAAAACGTTTCTCATCCAAAAGAGTTATCTGTACTTCTGTTAAGCAACCACGTCTCCTGATGTTTAATATTTTCTCTCTGCCTTCAGCATTTGTCCTTTGACACTCATTAAACATTGTTTCCCTGCACATTCTAATATACATCAGTCTTGGAAATTAAAACATAGTAAGAAGCTAACAAGCCTCCTTTCTTCATTCTGGATGTGCCATTCAATTCAATAAATATGTCTTGAGGGTGTTTCTGAGATGAGTTCTATGCTGGGCATTACACGTTGATGATTTGAATGCTTGTCTCCTCCAAAACTCATGTCAAAATTTAATTGCCAATGTGACAGTACTAAGAGGTGGGAACATTAGGAAGTGATTGGGCCATGACAGTTCTGCCCTCATGAATGGATTAACACCCTTAGCAGCCACAGGTTCATTGCTGTGGAAGTGGGTTTGCCTGCTCTTGTCACTCTTGTACTTGTGTGATCTCTGTCTCTCTCTCCCTCCCCTCCCCCCGGGCTTTTCTTTTTGCCCATGTGATGCCTTTAGCATGTAATAATGCAGACAGAAGGCCATCATCAGGTGCCAACACCTTGATATTGGACTTCCCAGCCTCCAGAACTGTGTGTGAGCTGATAAATGTCTTTTCACTATAAATTACCCACTCTGTGGTATTCTGTTATAGCTGCAGAAAACAGACTAAGACACAGGCACATACTTGCCTTCAGGGAGCTCTCTGTCTAATGCAGATCCACACAGAAAATGCTATCTCGTTACATCCGGTGCTGTAAACTTCCATAGTAAGTGATGTCCGTGCAGGAAGTTATGTGGTCGGTATGCCGGCAAGACCTCAGAGGAGCTGTGCTGTGCAGGATGAAAGGTAGTTCATCAGGTAGCAAGGATCTAGTTAGAATATGGGTGGTGCATAAACTTTATAAAGATACCTATAAAACTTGCCTTAAGTAGTATATGCTCACTGTTTACTGGGTTATGAAGATGGATAAAAACCTGCCCATCCAGCTCGCTTCAAATAATTTAATGTATTATAGTTCTGAGTAGAACTCAACAAAACAAATTGTTTCTGCCCCAGGAGAGGTTACAAAGTGGATTGAGATAACCTTGGGATGCTTCCCTTTGAAGCATTTCTCCAGTGTGAAAGGAAAAAATATCATCTTTATTTCTCTCTGAAACTGGTAGTCAAGAACTTCTCAGACTCTTGGGAAACAAAACAAAACCCTCACAAAGCAAAAGGCTAAAATATGTCAGTTGAGGGCTGATTTAGTGTGAGTATTATCTGATTACTGTTTCATATCATTTAGTTAAAGGGCAAAGGGCAATGGAAATGTACCTAACCTCTGGCTAAAATCTCATCTGTCATAAAATTTCTTTTCATTTCTGATTTTAAAAGAATCAGAATTAAATTTGGCCAAGATTTCGGTCAGCACTTAAAACTTTGAGTAACTACATAAATATGAGTAAATCAGGAAAGCATAATAAAACTAGTCAATGCTATTTTCCGGATGTTTTCCGTATCCCAGACAATGTGCTGGCCTTGGAAATACAGCATTTACCCTCTTGGCACTCCATTCAGGTATGTGGGAAATTGCAAGTACCATACTGGACTGAGAATTGTATGTTCCAGGTCAAAAACATAGGTAAAGTGTTGATAATCTATACAAAATATAATTAGATACATGGCTGGTTGGACAAATACAATCATATAACTCAGCCCTGATACTTATAGTTGTGTCTAAAAGAATGTTCTGAAATTAGGAAGAAAGAAATTAAAGCATGCCATGCATATGCTGTGATCATGGATGACTATAATAAAACTTAAGGTGAGTATCTACTGTAATTCAACATAAGACCGATTTTACTAATTTGAGGGCAAACATACTGACAGCAACATTAAGCTTTAATAAGTTAAGGTATAGCGTCACTAAGAATATTGCTGACGTACATGTGAGCCATATTCAGGCATATCTCACCTTACTACATTTCACTTTATTGTAATTCACAGATATTGCAGGGTTTTTTTCTTTTTCAAATAGAAAGTTTGTGACAACCCTGCAGCAAGCAAGTCTATTGATGCCACTTTTCCAACAGAATGTACTCACCTCATGTCTCTGACACAGCATTTTTTAGCAATAAAGTATTTTTTTAATATTTGAACATTGTTTTTAAATATAATGCTATTGCACCCAATAGATTACAATGTAATATAAACATAACTTTTATAAGCATTGGGAAACCAAAAAATCTGTGTGACTTGCTTTATTGCCATATTTGCTTTACTGTGGTGGTCTGGACCTGAACCTGTAATATCTCTTAGGTTGCCTGTATTCGGCAAACTGGACAGGAAAAAAAATGGATGCTTTGTAACACAGTCGCTTTGGTATTAGAACAAGATGTTTTCAGCTCAAATAGGCCTGTGTTTGAATTCCAGGTCATTTACTTGCTAGTTAGATAATACAAAGAGAGACTACATCTAAATATCTACTTTACTGACTTCCTGTGAATATTAGAACAATATGCTATACATAGTAGATGGTCAATAAAATTTTTAGTGGATTGGTCTCCATATGATAGGGTTCCCATCCCCTGCTCTTCATTTTCTGTTTTGATCCCTCCCCCTTTTTATGCCTTGCTTCCTCTCCTGGTCCTCTCCCACTTCGGAAGGCTGGTCTACAGCGTACAGCGGTAGGCCATGGTGATCTTAAGTGTTGCTGCTAGGCCAGGGTTTGATTTTTTACCCAGGAAGCAACCAGCAAGAGTAGTGGGAGAATCTAGTTTTGGTTCATAATCAAATACACAAGAGACTCATCAAGCTGAAAAGGGTTTAAAGTGCCTGCTGCTCACTGCCTCTCTCACAGTTTATTGATCGACCAGGAGATGCAGCGCACAAAGAGAACACACACGTAGACAACTGCAGTGGAGGGAGAAAGAGGCACAGAGCCACAGTCCCACACAGCTCTGCCCATGCACCAGAAGAACAGGAAGCTAACATTATGCAAAGCACACATGAGGAAAACAAGCACACAGGAAAACATCAGTTAAGGCTTATTCCAAGACTGAATATGAGGAAAAGGAAAACCTTTTAGTTATAAGTAATAGGGGCTAAGGAGAAAGAAACAGATGTATAAAAGGGCCAAATTATATAAGTAATGCATATTCAAAAAGGCATATCAATATGTGTTTATTCTATGTGGAACTGTTACACATTAAGTGCTGTCCCTGGATGCAGTCGTCAGATGTTTCTTGTCTTGCTAATCATTGCCTGACAGTACGCAGTGTCCATTCTGTGGCTTATATTCGCAGAACTCTATTATTTCTGATAATTAATCTAATGCACTCTATTAATGCAGGGCGCTCCATCTTACTCTACACATAATCATTATATAATTATTACCTAACTGGCTTTTGGGTAATATACTTAAGAAAACCTTCAAAATGGGGAAAAAAACAACATTTTAAATGGTATTCCATTGTTTATGGGCTGCCATCTTTTCTGTGGAGAAATTAGCTGTCATTTCATCATACTTTTAAGATGATATGTCTTTTTTTCCTCTGGCTACTTTTGAAGTTTTTTGTTTTCCATTGACTTTCTTCAGTTGTATTATGATGTACATAAAAGTTTTATTTATTTATTCTTTTTGTGTGTGTTTATTCTATTTGGTTTTTTCAGCCCTTTTTGCTATCTTTGTTCAATGTTTGAAAATTCTGGGCCATTATCTCTTCAAATATTATTTTGTCCTAATCTCCCTCTCTCTCTTCTCTTTTCTCGAGAACCCAGTTACACACCTTTGAGATGTTTTCATCCTATCTCTTATGTGTTTTCCATTTTTCTCTTAGTGCTGCAGTTGTTCTATTAAATAGAACCCTTACCTAAAACCTGAGAGGTCCCACTCCAAGATATAGACTTGTCATCATTTGTATATCTTGTAGTGTGAAAACAGTGTGTGCTGTTCTAACTGCACCAGAAAGCTTTTTCTCATTTTCCTCTATAAGATTGTGTGTATGTATTCAGAATAAATTGAAGAATCAAAGATAACATCAGTTCCTCATAAAGATCAAGGGTCTTTCTCCTACTCCAAACAGTAGCATAATGAACTATATCAAATAAAAATAAAACCAGTGTTCTTCTTTTCATATATAATACATACCTGCCTCTATACTTTCACTAGATCTTCTAGAATGATGTAAGTAACATTGAAATAATCATACTTCTTGAAATGTCCCTAAATTTGATGGGAACTTCTCTGGCCTTTTGCTGTCACTTATGAGGTGAACTGTTGGTTCAAGATGATCTTTATTATATAAAGAACACATCTTTATGACATTAGTTTGCAGCTTTTACCAGAAATAGTTTTTGCACTTTTTCACATGAATATTTTCTATTATATTAATATGATATGAACATACATTGTTTCTTCTATCACATGATGGTCTAGTTGTAGAAATACATTACCTAATATTAAATTAACTTGCAAATTTTGTTTTTCCCAAGTGATTTATAATATTCATGTACTATTAAATTATATGTGTTGTAATATATCTAAAATTATTTTATCTATACTTGTGTGATATAATAATTATCTATAGTTATACTCTTGAACAGATAATTACTTTTGTAAAATGAATTATAAAAAATTCATAATTTTCTGTTCCCTAGAAAAATTTGGATAGTATTAGATTGTGTCAAGACAAAAATCTGACAGAACTCACCACAGAATAATCAGAAATTAATGTTTTATATTTTAGTTCTTCAGCATTTTTAAATATACATGGTCATTTGTATATGTAGACTTTCTACTTATGATAATTTTCCCTATTTATTTTGTGACTCAAATACATTTTAAATGCTAGAAGTCTATGGCTCCCAATAAGGTCTACGTAAGCCTCTGTAGGTTTAAATCTTGGTTCCATCACTCACTTAGCTTTGGCATCTGGACATATTAATTAGTCCCTTTAAGCCTCAGTTTTCTTATCTTTAAAATGAGCAGAAATGATGGAATTATATCACATGATTGTTTAGTATTATCTACTATAATAAATTTAAAGCATTTACCAATGCCTAGTACCTGATAAGTGTTGAGAAACTGTTACCAGTCATTGTTACATAAAGAGTTTATTCCTAACCCATCTTGATCAATAGCCACCACTGCTCAGAAAGGAAGGCTTGAGCCTGTGCCCTTTGTTGGAACCTTTCAAATAAATAGTCCATGTTAGTGTCTATATCTCTGTTTGTGATATTCATTAAAAAATATTTACTGGTGGCATACTATGTATGTGGTATTATTCTAGGCACTCTGGATATGGAAGTGATAATATAGCAACCTCCCCCCTCAAAAAAAAAAAACATTTCATTTTCATGAAGCTTTTATTCTAGTCATCTTCCCTTGGTTCCATCTACTGAACCTTTTTCCTTTTTCTCCTGGTGACCTGTTCCTTCCTATCATGCTTCAAGCATTTTTTGAGAATGATTATATTGATTTTCAAAAGTAAATCACAATTTGCGACTAATTTTTTCGTGTCTTCTTTGAATGCCAGGCCAAGCTTGTATTCTTGAAAGTTTAAAGGAAGGATGTGAAGGATTTGAGCTGAGAAGTGGTCTGCCCAGAGCTAGGGGTTAGGATTTCCAGTTTGATAGCAGTGAACACACAGAGCAGGGCAGCGGGTGAATGAGGGCAGCCTGACTCAGGAACGGGCATGATGGTACGAAAATGGAAAGGAAAAGCAAAGCAAAGGAAGATTTGTAGATGCAGACAAGGCAAGTATTGACAAAATACTATACACCATGATGGAGAAAGAAAACAGATTTAAAAAGAGGACTCCATGAATTTTGATCTGAATATCTGAGAATCTTAGAAGTTCCATTAAGTGGAATCGCAATATAAGAGACAGAAATAATTAAGGATGGTAAGATAACTTTTTTATGTATTGACTTTTAAATGTTGAAATATAACCCAGAGATAATAAATTGTCAATGATTTGTTCATGACTCTATTGTAAATGCCTAAAACTGTACCTGGCATAGAGTAAGTATGCTTGAGCTGATGGAATGACAGTTTGAAATAACTCGAGAATACAAATATAGATTAAAATGCTATTTGCCTTTCAAAATTTATACAGCTACCATCAAAGGGATTTATCAAAAGAACTTGAAAAGCAATTCCTAAATTCAGTTAATGAGTAAATACCCCCCAAAAGCCAATAATTTTTTTAAAAAATAGCATTGAGTGGAGTTTTGCCTTATCAAATATCAAAGCACTCTAAAATTCTATAATAAATAAAACACAGTAGCAGTGGTTGAGGAATAAGCTTTATTATCCAAGAACTCAGAAAGGATCCATTATTATAGAGGACAGGGGAAATAAATTGTGTGTGTGTGTAAATATTTATGATTTATCATTTCAAATTGATCAAGAAAACAGGGACTATTCTCTAGGTTGTATGAGGCTATACTTTCATAATGAGGGTGAGGAGTGAAGGGCAGAGTGTTTCTCTACATATCATAATTCACCAGAATAAATTCCAGGCATATTACAAAGCTAAACACAAAAATAGGATAAGAATGATAATAAGGAGTGAGATGGTGGAGTAGCCTTCTTTGCCTCACAAAAAACAGCAAATAGAGAATTATCCACAAACAATAATAGCCATGGCAGGGCTCAAGTGTCCATTTAAGAAATTGCAGCAACGCAATAGAGTATAAAAACAAAAACAACCGCACAGAAAAGATCGCTGCAGAGATTGACATACCCGAGATGTCTGAAGATGCTCGGAAGACGCTCGGAAGAAAGACAAAGGGCTGGAGCTATCAGTACCAGCCAAAAAGACGTGGATAAAAGGGAACCTTGCATGCTGCTGGTGGGAATGTAAATTGGTACAGCTGTTATGGAAACTGTATAAAAGGTTCTCAAAAAATTAAAAATAGAACTGCCATATGAGCCAAAAATTATACTTGTGGGTATATATCAAAAGGAAATGAAATCAGTATGTCAAAGGGATGTCTGCTCTCCCGTGTTCATTGCAGCATAATTCACAACAGCAAGACAGAGAATCAACACTTAGTGCTGATCTCGTCTATGTAAACATGTGCGTGCACACGTGCCTGCTCTGGAGGTGTGCTTGTGCAGGTGTGCCAGAGTGTATGTGTGTGGACACCTACAAAAATATCTAGAAAGATATTCAGGGAACTGAGAACAGTGGCTATTTCAAGTAAATGGAGAGAAGCCTAGGAAGAGGATAAAAATAATGTACATTAAGCATTATAAGTGTGTCTTTGCTATCCTTTAGAAAGGCCATGTATGACTTTTGGACTAAAAACCAGACTTTAAAGGTGAATGAATGAAGTTAGCAGTTATTTGAAAGGAGATGACTGTAAAACCTCTGAGATTAAAAGATATGATTTAATAGAGTGATAAGATTTTTGTTTCTGAAATTATCCTTACTGGTGAATATATCATCAACTGTTATAATGAATGTATTTACACACACCAATGAACAAAATTTCATGTTTCAACAATCTTTGAATAATACCTCATAATATACAATTCATCAAAATTATGGAAACTTTAGTTATTCCCTTTCTATCTTGTTGGGAATAATTGTGACTTCTTCACAAAATCAGTAGTTGCTCTTAGAGACCCCAGTGAATTAAAAATGAGTTAGATGGTCAGCTCAATTTCACTAACTGGAAGTTAGGAGATTATATCACTAGTTCAGGTGTACCCACTACTGTGGACTATAGTTTATTTGCATATTAAGTGTGAAGAGAGAGAGAGAGAGAGTGATTATATTAGACAGATTTTCCACAATTGCTACCTTTAGAGTTCTAGAATCTTATCCAACTGGAATTTTATATCTCTGATTGCAATGGTTTCCTCAAAATTCAAGCCCAGATCTTGCTTCTCTTCAGAACAGATCCTTATCTTAGTGTAAGATTCTCTAGAAAGAGACTCTGAGAAAGAATTTAAGTTGCAGTAGTTTATCTGTGAAATAATTTCAACAAATGCCAGTAAGAAGGTAAAGTCTTAAAGCACAAAATAGGAGGAAGTCAATAAGAGTGTGGTGTGTTATCAAGCCAGTTATTACTGCGGCCATTGAAATTCAATCCCATTTGCCATGACTTGAGGAAACTCTGGTATTCATACATCAACTCCCTGACCCTCATTTGTTGAGGGCTGTGACTGGTATAAAATGCTTCCACACTTCTGTCTACTCTGTGCAGAGGCTGAGCATGCTCCCAAAGCTGGAAACATGTGCCCTAGGGGAGAGTCTCAAATATTTCCACTTAAGTAGCCTTCAGCAGGGACATATGCTCAGGGGATAAGGGCAAGACACTGCAGCACCTGCTATGTTTTACCACTTCCATTCTCAGTCAGGTGTCAAGGGATAGTCAGTCACAAATACTTAACCAAAGCAAAAATGTCTGTGGCAGGAGCTTCAGTGGGACTGGATATAGTCCCTGATGGTATATTTGTTCCCAAAGCTATAATTAATTTTTACCCTCTCCATCCTCTACCACTCATTCTGTATTCCCAAAACCCTTGACTGCTACTTCTGCTGGTTAAAGTTCCTCGTACAGTAAAGTAAACCAGACCTTTGCTCCTGAGAGTCTGATCCCCTGGTGACCACGTCCTTATCAGGCTATGGCTGCAGCAATTGCTCACTCATGGTTACCCCAGGCATGCAAGTGCCAAGAGACACCTCTGTGAATCCCGTAAGCTCCAGACATACACCTCCACATACCCATTATATAACCCAAACCTCATTCTTCATGGTACTAAGGGTCACTTATCTTTTCCAGCATAGTAACTCCTTTGTCTGCTAATCTCCTAGCATGAAGAGCCCCAAACCTCCAGGATACACATAGCTTTAGGTGTTAGAAAGAGACAGATGTAGCTCATTTACCACCAAATGGCTTGCTGGTCTCCTTAGGAGGCAGAAGCATATTGAGGGCTCAGCATCAGCTCCAGTAGTAGCTCTGATATTTCAATTGGTGAAAGGAAGTCAATATTAGATATATCCCTGTACAAACATGCACATTTTCCACTCTGGCCAGCACAACTACTTTATTCATGGGCCCACTGTGAAACGCTGGTCTTGTTTCTGTCCTCAGGATGGGCAAGGATGGAAGATGATTCACCTCCACAGGACAAGTTATCTTTTTGTTTTGTGCCTTTCTTTGATAGATGCTCTTTTATGTCCATAGGTCCATAAAACTTCTTATCTTACTGCTTCCATGCTCCTGCCCAATAATCAAAGACATTTGCTATTTCCCTGGAAACTATGTACATTTTTATTTCAGGCCACTTTTTTCTCCATACTAACTTTTTGACCTAGTGCAACAAACAATAGCCCATGGACCAACCACCTGTTCTTGTAAGTAAAGTCTCACTGGAGCAGAGCTGGACCTACTTGTTTCTGTATTGCTTATGGCTGCTTCCATAATACTCAGGCATAGCTGAGTAGTTGGGACAGGGATCAAATGACCCATAAGCCTAAAATATTTATTATCTGGTTCTGTGAGAAAAAGTTTGCTGACCTCGGACCTAGTGTATTGCTAGAATCTCTTTATGTTTGGAGAACTTCCCCTCACTACAGTCTTTCAGAACCAACTCTGATTGGGACTGTAATCTTGCAATAGGGCATTTTTTGGGGTGATATCAACATATTTGCCGAGCACATTCATGAGCCAGGCATCAGTTTTTTTTATACTCTGCTAGCTGGTTTTAGACATCGTCCCATGAGACCAGCCTTGTGAGCTGACAGGGCAGTGTCAGTGCATCCAAGGTAGGTGACACAGGATCTGAGCCACCTGCTTGAGTGACCTTCTGTGCTTTGCAGGCACTAAGCTAGAAGCTTAAATGTGGACATGACAGAGACAATAAGCCTTGCTCTCTTTAGCCTTTAAGGTTAGCATTAATCTGCTGTCCACCCATGACTCGGATTTACCACCTGGGTTGTGGGTATGGGTATTTCCCTTTTCCCAGTATACAGTTATTCTGGCATGTGGCTGTAGCTTCCTGGAATAAAATTTGGATGAATTTCTACATGATGTTCTTGCTGTGACCTCCATCCATGTGTTCTGGCTCTGGAGATTGGCTCAGATATGGAAACTTGGAAATGGCCATATTTTTCCTTTGTGACAAGTAATATAAGTAGTCGACTCTTTTACTCTTGATCTATTGGTTATATAAGTCAAGCAATTTCATCATTGGCTGCTCACTGAATCCCAAGTAATGGCATGGTCCCTGTGAGTCAGGGTTCCTTCGACTGCTGTTCCATCTTGTTGGCACATTAAATCGCTTAATTTTATCTTGTCTCTAACAGTTTCGTGCCACCAACCAGCCTGTCCTATTTTAGAATTAGCTTACTCCCATTGACACCAAGGAGTCCACTTCCCTGCAGCATCCATCACTATCCACCTAGACACACAGAGGCCCACACTGACCTTCTCAATAATGCTAGTGCCCTCTTCTCTAGCACATTTTTGTTGCTAGTGAAGGGAGAATCTATTGGGACTTCCGAGGGAATATGGTCATTTGGTAGATTCTGTTGTTACATAATAAATCAATTTTAACATGACCAGTTATCTGAGCCTTTTTATTCATTCATCAATATTCTGCCAAGGCAGTTCTGTCATCTCCACTTCATTTTCAATATACTGCCATTCTTGTAAGCTTTAGTAATCCATTCCAGCAGTGTAGTGGGACTTGCTCTAGCTATTCTTGCCAGGACATCAAATTGCAAGTTACAGAAGAATGCCCCAGTATCAATTAAATCTCCATTATCAATTCTTAGTATCTCTCCACCCACTGGGGTTCAGCAAACTCTAGAAAAATTCTGAAGCTATTCTCCTAGCTCTGCCCACCCACATTAGCCAGTTCCTTTAGTAATTTCGTAAATAATACCTTTTCTCCTGTAGCAGGGACAGAACATGCAAACTGGGGCATACTGAGACTTGACTTTGATTATTACTCATAAAACAGTACAAGGAGAAAAGCCTGGAACAGGTAAATACAGTGTTGTGAGGCATCTACCACCGGTAAAGACGTCTATGACCTCCTAACAAGAGAGGCTGTTAATCTCTCACAAGGAGGAGGCCACTTCAGCCTCCTCGGAGGAGTCAGGGAATCTGGAGGTTCTGGTCTCCAGGACATCCACCAGATGTTCCTGTTCCTGACCCCAGGATTCTACTTCTTCCCTATCTGGGTTCTGTCTCTAACATAGGATATTTGAGACTGTGCATTCAGCTACCCTCATAGTTCTGCCACTTTCACAATCCCGTTCCGGACCTGGTTTTCAGCATGATCTACCATCCAGTTACAGAACATGAGTGTCTTTGCACTCTGACTGTCATACTGGAGTTGAGTTAACATTGGCTGACCTGAGTCTGTGATTTTCCTCTTCCAGAGCTTTCATAACAGCTCATAGTAGCCGACCAACCAGCTTCTTATACCTACCATTGACTTCCTACCTCTCGAATGCTAAAGTTAGCTCATGGGCCAGTACACCCACTTCTACCTCTGCCCCGTGCCAATTCACCATAGGTGATATAACATACCAGGAGTTATTAACACGTCTTTGGCCACCAACGTTAAGGGCAGTGTTGCCATTTGAATAGCAGGTAATACAAAGTCAGAAGGGGTTCATGAGTTTGTCTTCCTAGGACCACTACTATTACCAAAAGTCTTGACTTTGGTTATCACTAAAGGAAACTCTATGATAAAGATTCTAAAGCAATTTGTTTATTCAGAAGTTGATCCCAGAAAACACCAGTAAAGTAGTGGGAGCTTGACACAAGGAAGAGAAGGAAACCAGTATGGGGCAGAGGACTGGGGAGAAAAAAATGAACGAAAGGGAAAATATTAGGAGGTGATATCAGAGAGCTAATGGGGCCAGATTTCATACAGCCTATTCAGCATTATAAAAACTTCAGCTGTTATTTTGGGTAAGACTAGGAGGGATTGTAGACTTTTGATCAGAGAAGTAACTGATGTAACTAATGCTTCAATAGGAAAACTTTGGTTACTCTGGTAAACCTCTGAATGAGTGAAGGCAAGGACAAAAGCCGGGATTGAGTGAGGAGGTGCTTATGACAAGAAAAAGGAGACAGGATGGTGGCTGGGACTTGGGTGGCAGCAGCACATGTGGGGAGAAGTGCTCACACTCTGGACATACTCTGAAGCAAAAGCCAACCTGACCTGCGAATGGAGCTTGAGTAGGAATTGAGAGAGACTGGAGATAAGAATGGCTCCAGGGTTTTGGCCAGAGCAGCTCAACTCATTAACTGAGACAGTGAGTGCTGTGAATTTGGGATTACGAGTGGAGGATGCTGTCAGACACACAGGCCCAAGACGAGAGGAATGGTCTAGTACAGAGAAACACAGTTAGAGTAAGTCAAGGAGAAAATGTAGGGAGCAACCAGGTCTAAGGGCTGAGCTCTGGGCCATCCTAAGTCAACATGTCAAAGAAATGAGTAAGAAAAAAGCAGGGAAAGAGAAGATAAACAGACAGATGTGGAAAACATCGTGTAGAGGTTAAAATTTTATTCATAAATGTGTTAGAATGGAGTACTAACAATTATAGTGAGCTTAAATGCTGAACGCTATTTTATTTAATCCTTACACACTATAAAGTATTATTATGAATGAGTCCTCTTTGTGTGTTACAAATGAGGACATTAAGGCTGTAAGTTAAGCCATTTGCCCAGCTCACTGGGCTAGACGGTGAGTGAAACTGATCTGAGCTTTGGCACAGTGATCCGGGTCCCCGGGCGCTCATGTGCCAGCACACTGCTCTCTCAGCAAAGGCAGCACGGCTTTCACACACTTCATGTCAAAGTAGCTCTTTCTATACTCTGTGTCCCCACAGATCCACTTTTATGTTTCGTTAGCTATTTCATCATCTATTAGCATCATAGTAGTGGGAAGGACCTTAGAGGTCATCTAGTCAACCCCAATATATTAATTCCGCATTATGGGTGCAGAAAGGAAGAAAACAATTTGCAGTGTAGCATAGTTGTTAAAATCTCAGCCTTTTAAACCAAATTGCCTGAATTTAAATCCTAATTCCCCACTTGTTATACATAAATAAGTAGCCTCAGAGGAGTTAATTACACTGTCTGATTCTCTATTTTTTCATTTGTAAAACAGGCTAACAATAATAGTTACTTCACAGGGTTATTATGATTAAATGTGTTAATAGGTAGAAAGCAATTTGAACAATGTTAGCTATTATTAATACTATTATGATTGCATAGAACATTTTTGACATATAATTCCTATCCTATAAAACTGACCTTTTTAATGTGTACAACTTAGTAGTCATTAGGATATTCACAAAATTATCTAACCATCACCCATATCTAATTCCAGAATATTTCATACCCCAAAATAAAGCACCAACCCATTAGTGGTTATTCTCTATTCTCTGTTCCTGTGAGCCCCTGGCAACACCATCAACTTTCTGTCTATGGATTTTCCTATTCTGGATGTTTCATGCAAATGGAATCATATAACGTGTGTCCTTTTCCTTCTGCCTTCTTTCACATAGCACGATGTTTTCAAGGTTTATTCATGTCAGTATTTCATTCTTTTTTTATGGCCAAATCATATTGTACTGTATGAAAATAGTATAGCTTGTCTAAAATTCATACTTGGGTGATTTCTACTTTTTGGCTATTACGAATACTGTTAAAATATTAACATACAAGTTTTTTTGTGTGTATATATTTTCAACTTTCTTGAGGTATATAATTAGAAATGGAATTGCTGAGTCATATGGTAACTCAAATATTAAATTTGTGAGAAACCATGGAATTCTTTTCTAATGTGGATGCACCATTTTTCTATTCCCACCAGCAATGTGTCAGATTAACAGCTTCTCCACATTCCTACCAACACCTTTATTCTCTGTTTTTTTAAATTATACCCATAAAGAGAATATGAGATGCTATCTCATTGTAATTCTCATTTGCATTTCCCTAATGACTGATGATGTTCAGCATAATCTTTATTAATATGTGCTTATTGCCATTTGTATTCCTTCTTTTAAGAAATGTCCATTCAAATGCTTTGTTCAAATTTTAGTTATATTATCAGTTATTTTATTATTCAGTTGTAATAAGTATTTTCTCTCATTCTGAATTGATTTTCACTTTTTTTTTTATTTCAGCTCTTCATGGGGGTACAAAAGCTCACGCTATATACATTGTCCATGTCCTGCCCATCCCCCTGAGTCAGAGCCTCAAGCGTGTCCATTCTCCAGACAGTGCGCCTGGCACTCACCATGTAGTCATACCTCCATTCCCTCCCCCCCCACCTCCCTGAGTCAGCACATTCAAGCATGACCATTCCCCAGAGGGTGCGCAACGCACTCAACATGTAGGCATACACCCATCCCCTCCCCCCACCCCCCGTCTCAGTCTGATATCCAATTGCTATCCTTCCCCGATGTGCATTTAGGTGATGATCAGGGAAACCAATTTTCTGGTGAGTACATGTGATGCTTGTCTTTCCATTCTTTGGATACTTCACTTAACAGAATGGGTTCCAACTCTCTCCAGGAGAACCAAAAAGATGTCGTATCACCGTTATTTCTTATAGCTGAGTAATACTCCATGGTACACATATACCACAGTTTACTAATCCATTCGTGGATTGATGGGTACGTGGGTTGTTTCCACATCTTTGCGATTGTGAATTGTGCTGCTATAAACATTTGGGTACAAGTGTCTTTGTTATAGAATTACTTTTGTTCTTCTGGGTATATGCCCAATAATGGGATTGCTGGATCGAATGGTAGGTCTACTTGAATCTGTTTAAGGTATCTCCATAATGCTTTCCACAGGGGTTGCACTAGTTTGCATTCCCACCAGCAGTGTATGAGTGTTCCTGTCTCTCCGCATCCATGCCAACATGTGTTGTTTGGGGATTTTTTGATAAAGGCCATTCTCACCGGAGTTAAGTGGTATCTCATTGTGGTTTTGATTTGCATTTCCCTGATGATTAGGGATGTTGAGCATTTTTTCATATGTTTGTTGGCCATTCTTATATCTTCTTTTGAAAAATTTCTATTCATGTCATTTGCCCACTTTTTGATAGGGTTGTTTGATTTTTTCTTGCTGATTTTCCTGAGTTCTAAATAGATTCTTGTTATCAGTCTTTTATCTGATGTGTAGTATGCAAAAATTTTTTCCCATTCTGTAGGCTGTCTGTTTATTTTCGTGACTGTTTCTTTGGCTGTGCAGAAGCTTTTTAATTTAATCAGGTCCCATTCATTTATTTTTGTTGTTGCTGTGATTGCCTTAGGGGTTTTCTGCATAAATTCTTTGCCTAGACCAATGTCTGTAAGAGTATTTCGTACGTTTTCTTCTAGAATTCTAATTGTTTCCCATTTAAGGTTTAAATCTGTTATCCACCATGATTTGATTTTTGTGAGAGGTGAAATCTGTGGGTCCTGTTTCAGTCTTCTACATGTGTCTATCCAGTTTTCCCAGCACCATTTATTGAATAGGGATTCTTGTCCCCAGAGTATGTTTTTGTCTATTTTGTCAAAGATTAGATGGCTATATGAGGATGGTTTTATATTTGGATTTTCTGTTCTGTTCCACTGGTCTGTGTCCCTGCACTTGTGCCAATACCAAGCAGTTTTAAGAACCACAGCCTTGTAGTATAGTTTGAAGTCTGGCAAATTAATACCTCCCATTTTGTTTTTATTCCTTAAAATTGCTTTGGCTATATGGGGTCTTCTCTGATTCCATACAAAGTGTATAATTATTTTTTCTAAATCTGTGAAAAATGATGTTGGTAATTTAATAGGAATTGCATTGAATCTATAGATTACTTTGGGTAGTATAGACATTTTAACAATGTTTTCACTTTCTTAATAGTAGTCCTTTGAAGTGCAAAAGTTTTTATTTTCAATAAATTCTAATTTATCTATTTTTTCTTTTGTCGATTGTATTTTGGTGTCATATTTTAAAAGGCATTGCCTAGTTAATGTCATGAAGGTTTAAACCTATTTCATCCTCTAAGAGTTTTATAATTTCATTTTTACTTTTAGGTATTTGATTAATTTTGAGTTAATTTTAATATATGACATTAAACATGGGTCCACTTTCATGTTTTTCAAGAAGATATTAAATTTCCCCAGCACCATTTGTTTTTAAAGAGTATTTATTTCTTAAATTATCTTGACACATTAGTTAATACACAGTTGATCATAAATGTAAGGATTTATTTCTGGACTCGCAATTCTATCTTGTATTTCTGTGCATCTCTTCTTATTCCAGTACTACACTAACTTGATTACTATAGATTTGCAGTATGTTTTGAAATGAAGAAGTGTGAGTCCTTAGTGTTCTTCTTTTTCAAGCTCTTTAGGCTATTTGGAGTTCCATGTATTCACATAAATTTGAGGGTCAGCTTTTCAATTTCTGCCAAGAAGAAATGCAGCTGAATTTTGATAGGCATTTAGTCGGTTGATCATTTTGTGACTATGGTCATTTTAACAACATTAAGTCTTTCAATCCATGAACATGAGATGTCTTTCTATTTATTTACGTCTTCTATAATTTCTTTCAACCATGTTTCATGTTTCTTTCAACCATGCACTTTTTTATTTAATTTATTTCTAAGTAATGTATTATTTTGGTGCTATTGTAAATGGAATTGTTTATGTAATGTCAGGTTTGGATTGTACACTGATAGCTAATAGAAATACAGTTGTGTATTTATCTTGTACCCAGTATCTTTGTTAAACTAATTTATTTGCTATAGTAGTTTGTATATGTATTCTTTAGAATATTCTATATACAAGATCATGTCATTTTAAAATAGAGACAGTTTTACTTCTTTCCAATATGCATATTACATATTTATTTAGTTAGTTATTTTTGGCCTGTTATTGAGGCTAGGACATCCAGTAGAATGTTGACTAAAGGTGTCAAGAACAGAAATACTTTTCTTGTTGCTGATGGTACAAAGAAAATGTTCAGAGTTTCATCATTAACTGTGATGTTAGCTGTGGGCCTTTTGCAGATCCTTTTATCAGCTTGAAGAAATTTCCTTCTATTCTTAGTTGTCAAGTGCATTGCTCAGATAGGACTCTCATAACAAAATACCACAGACCACATGGCTTAAATAACAGAAATATATTTTCTTGCAGTTCTGGAGACTGGAAATCCAAGTCCAGGGTGCCAGTGTGGTGAGGTTCTGATGAGTACTGTCTTCCTGGCTTGCAGACGGCTACCTTTTTGCCATGTATCACATGGTCTTTTCTCAGTGCACGCATGGGGATGGGAGTAGGGGAAGAGAGAGAGAGTTATCTCTCTTTTTATAAGGCTACTTATCATATCAAATTAGGAACCCACCCTTATGACCTTATTTCATGTCGATTACCTCCTGAACATTGTATCTCCAAATGCAATCATACTAGGGCTTAGGGCTTCAACATTTGACTACTGGAGGGACATGATTCAGTTCATAACACTAAGTGACATTGTTTTATTGATTTTCATGAAAGGATGTCAGATGTCTTTTATGTAGCAGTTGAGATAATCACAAAGGTTTTGTCTTTATTTTATTATATGGAGCATTATATTGATAACAAACCAATTTTGCATTCTTAAGATAAATCTCACTTGGTCATGGTGTATAATCCTTTGTACATGTTGCTGCAGTCACTTTGCTAGTATTTTGCTGAAGATTTTTGCTTCTATATTCATAAGGGTTATTGGTCTTTAGTTTTCTTGCAATGTCTTTTGGTTTTAGTGTCAGGATAATACTGGCCTCATAGAATCAGTTGAGAAATGCTTTCCTTTCCTCTACTCTTTGGAAGGGTTTGTGAAGGATGGATGCTAATTCTCCTTTAAATGTGTGGTATAATTGACCACTGAAGCATCTGAGCCTGTACTTTTTTAAATAGAAAGTTCCATGATTACTAATTCAATCTCTTTACTTGTTTAAGTCTACTCATATTTTTCTCAAGTCAGTTTCAGTTGCTTGTATCTTTCTAGGAATTTATCCATTTCATCTAGATTATCTAATTCTTTGACATTCAATTGTTCACAGTATTTCCTTATAGTCCTTTCTTATTTCTGAAATGTCAGTAGCAATGTCTTCTCTTTAATTCCTGATTTAGTAAATCCAGTCTTTCTTTTTTTCTTCAGCAGTTTAGCTAAAGCTGTGCCAATTTTGTTGATGGTTTTGAAAAACCAACTTTTGGTTTTCTTGATTTTTCTATTGGTTTCCTATTATTTATTTTATTTATTTTACTCCAATATTTATGTTTTCCTTCCTTCTGTTTGCTTTGGGTTTACTTTGCTCTTCTTTTCTAGTTTCTTATGTCAGAGGTTCAGTTATCAAATTGAGTTCTTTCTTCTTTTTCAATGTTGTCATTCACAATTACAAATTGTCAAATGATGGCAATTCTTTAGAAGTGTTGCTATTGGGGAGCTTCAAACCCATTCTGTCTCTAGTGCATGTGAGGTTGCTGGTTGTCAGTGTGATCATGGTAGTATTGGTTTTCAAGTCTACAATGTGCTAGGGAGAGGATGATGAGAAAAGGCCAAGTAAACTGTCACAAAGCTTCCTGTTCTTTCTGAGATTCAGCTACTTTTTTTGAATAAATGTTCCTTAGATTTTTTTCAAGACTTTTGCTAATTTATAGGGTTCTGAAAAGAGTGGATTTTGGTGATGTTTGCCAATGTTCTTATTGCTTTTAAGGAGGAATAGATTTTTAGAGGTCCTTGTTGCACCATTCCCACTGATTTAAATCAGTACTTTTTTCCTTAACCAGAATTTGAATTTCAGTTTTCTAAATCCTGAGGTGATTTCACATATTAACATTTAAGAGAGAACCCAATGAGAAATCAATAAAATTATTAATTTACAAATGATTTTATAATAATCTACTCAAACCTCCTTAATGTCTATCTCTTTGATTTTCATGTTTCTTAGACCATAGAACTATTCTTTCACATAAAATTCTATGCAGAAGTTAAATATATATAAAATGATTCAAAACAAGGTTGCCTTATTTTGAAATGGAAGTGAGACAGACACCCTTGTGGATTTCTGCCTGTTCTCCTCTTTACTATTCTCAACAGAAGGCCCAGGTTCCAATGAACACAGTTTGAATAATAGAGTAGCAGCAGGATAAGGTGAGGTTCACAGAGAGGAGAGAGGGGATATGACATCCCTAATACTCAACGGTAAAGATGTCAGTCCTATAATTTCTAGCCCAATTTTCTCTCTTCTCCCACATGGAAAATTCTGCCTAATGCTGTAATACTTGTCTACTCTCCAGCTGATTAAATTGCAATTCATTTGCATTGTTGATGTACAGTATTTTCATTATTTAGTAATATTATGTACAATTTATTTCATTCTAAAATATATGTTTAACTTAAAATATGTGCTGGTTCTGTCTTTTGGGGGGGAAAAGCAAATATTTGATGGCAGGAAAACATCAAAAATAACAACATTTTAAAAAGTTAAAAAAAAAATCCTGCTCTATAAATAAAGGCCATTCTCAAATAGGATTTTATGTTACATCTTGACAAAGAAAAAATACAAATTAAATATCAATGCAGGAGAATTGCAAGAAAATATAATTTCCCCACAATAAACTAACCTTATCCTTTGAGCATCTGGATTTAACTAGCTAATCACCTATCTTTATTAGTGTTTCTTTCTTTTTCAAGAAGATTTGTAAACTATGAAAAAAAAGGGGAAACTCTTTACTTCTTTGAACAATTTTTGAACAACCCTGCATTGTTTAAAATGTATGATGTGACCAAACATTAATACATCACACTGATCATAAAGCAGAAAGAGGTTCTCCTTTCCTGGTCCAGGTCAGAGAATCTGTTTGAAATCTCTTCTTCAGGACTCTGTGAAGTTATTTTCTTGAGAACAGGTTCATGCCTGCTGTGAGTGAATATCACTGATTTTTAACAAGCTGCTTCATTATATGTTTCTCTTTCATATATTTCACTCATTTATCCAGCAAGTAATACATTTATAAATGCAATAAAAGTTTTTTGTGCATAAACACTTACATATTACCCAGAATCTTCAATAAATCTTCATTTTATTTTGAAATATTAATAATAATATTGATTCATCTGAAATATTCCAGATGTGGCATTAAAAAGTATCTTTTGTTCCAATCATGAACGTTATTCTAAACCGAATTTTCAGCCCAGAGTCAGAAATTCCAGAAATATGTTCTCTTCCAATATTTACTCTCTCTTCAAGATTACAAATATTACTTAGGCCAGTCCTACATGGTCCCTGAGTGGCTATTCAGCCAAATTATAGTAAGCCCAGGAAGATGTATATTAAAGAAGCTACTGATGGCCAGAATACTAGAATATAGAGTATTCTTTGCAGAGCATGTTCCTAGACCTCTACATTTCTCTTCTCTGCCTAGAAAACAGAAAATACAGCTCAGTTTCCTGTGCTCTGGAAGCTATCCCTAACTTCACCAGAAAGAGTTAGTCGCTTGCACCACTATAGTTCACAGAGTTGGAAATATACTTGCTTTTTGAAAGCATTAATCATATTATTTCATTCATTGATTTTGTGTCTGTCTCTTTTACACAAGGAAGCAGAAAAGTATCCATCTCACCTTTATAATCCCTATATCTGTCACAGATTAAGTATCCAATAATAATATTTTTAAAAAATGAAAGCATGAATGATGCATGATGTACAGGAGCATGCTAGCAAATGTGAAAAAATAGGATGGATGTATGCATTTTTCCCTGGTAGGCATGTAGGAATGAATTAGTCTATTCTGTATAGCCAGGGTAGAAAGGAGACATACCTTACACTCTGTCCTGACCATCATTGTTTGAAAGAAACAAGGGAAGGTTTTCATTTAGACCAGAAGTTGGCTTGCTTGCCTTTCTGTCTGATTTGGCATGGTTTATCTTTTAACTAAAGTTAGGCAGCACACAAGTGTTTTTCATAAATATTTTTAAAATGGATGAACAGGAAGAAGAGGCAAACTTCACCTAGGGCATGTCCACCTTGTTCTCAAATAGAGTCTGCAAATCTCATAAAAAACATCTAAATTTTTCTTAGATATATAGATTCTGGAAACCCCTGCAAGCTTATCAAATTAAAATTTCAGAAGTAGGGAGGATGTATCTCAAATTAAAGTCCCAAATGTGTCTTGCCATGAGGCTTACTTGAAAATTACTGATCTAGGGGAAATACTAAACACTGGAGAAAGACATGTTTTTCTCCTGGTTTATAGATGTGCACTGGGGAGATGCCAAAGGATTCAGGAGATGACATTTCAACTCTATATGGTGTGGTGGCTCACACCTGTAATCCTAGCACTCCGGGAGGCCGAGGTGAGAGGATTGCTTGAGCTCAAGATTTCGACACCAGCCTGAGCAAGAGTGAAACCCCCATCTCTACAAAAACTACAAAAATTAGCCATGCATGGTGGCATGTGCCTATAGTCTCAGCTACTTGGGAGGTTGAGGCAGGGGGATAGCTTGAGCCCAGGAGTTTAAGGTTACAGTGAGCTATGATGACACCACTGCACTCTAGCTGGGGCAACAGAGCAAGACTTTGTCTCCAAATAAATAAGGATAAATTAAAGAGTGTTCTAGTAGATTAAACAGGAATTGACACACACACACATATAGTTAAGACAACAAAACAAAACAAAACAAAAAAAAAAGAAAATGACTTTAACATGCCTTTCCAATGAATGCAAAAAAGAATGTTAGGTAAAGTGCAATCTGTCTCTCTCTAGGCTTTCTATTTTCTCCCTGGGAAGGGGGTAGTTACTAGGACCTGTAATCGAAGTATGCCAATATATTCTCTTGATATTTAAAGATGAGTTTTAAACTTTAGAATTCCCTTTTCTCTCTTGATGAAGCCTGACTCTCAAGACTATGATTACTATGAAGTCTGCAAGGTGCACTTGTGCGAGAAATGCTTCTTTCCTCAAGCTGGTGTCTGCCTGTGTTTCTCCAGATATTTTCAGAAGCAGATGCCAAGAGTTCAATATGTTAAGAAGTATATTGGGAGTGGAAGCAGCAGAAAGCGGTGAGTTTCCAGAGTTTGCTGCAGTCCTGACACCTGGAGAAGGAGAAAGGCTTGGTAGGATGAGTTTCAAACTACAGTACACTTTCCAGAAAAGCAGCTAGGGTGATGGGGAGTCCTCAGACCAAAGTTATCCCGGGAGAGTCCTGCAACCCTTCCAAATGGGCCTGGCTTAGTAACTCAGCTGTGTTGAGTGGCTGACTTCAAACAGACCACAGAAAACAAAGCCTTCTTGTAAAAGTAGGCAGGTGCATTGGATTCCTATTGCTACCATAACAAATTATGGCAAATGAGATGGCTCAGGCAGCACAAGTTATCTTAGAGTTCTGTGGGTCAGAAGTCTACCGAGGCCTTACTGGGCTAAAATCAAAGTATTGTCAGGGTTGCGTTCTTGTCCAGATGCTCTATGGAGAATCAGTTTCCTTGCTAATTAGTTATTTGTAGAATTCAGTTCCTTGCAACTAGGGGACTAAAGTCCACATTTTCTTACTGCCTGTAAACAGGGCCATTCCCAGCTTCTAGAGGCAGCAGTGTTCCTTGGCTCCTCCACCATGAAAGCCAGCAGCAGAGGACTCGGTCTTCTCACATAGAATCCCCTGCCTTCCTCCATCTTTGCCTCTCACGCCCTCCCCAAGCCAGGAAAGGTCCTGTACTCTCGGGCACTCCTGTCACTACATTGGGCTCACACTATGTTGGGATAATCTCCCATGCCAAGTTCTCCAGCCTTATTTTAGTGTAACAAAAGAAATAGTAATAAAGCAATTACAACAATTTATTAATATTGTGATGGTCTTTTTATAATAGTTATTTTATACCTAGACAGTTCAATGGAACATAGAGGTAGAAATAGATACAAATGCATATGGCTATTAAATTTTTTAAATATTGAAATAAGTTTAAACATTATTGTAGGGCTAGAGAGGCTATTCAATAAATGATGCTGAGACATTAAGATAATTATTTGGTAAAAAAAGATAACACTGACTTTAGTTCTTATAAAATATTAATTACAGATAAATCAAAGATTTAAAACTAAAAAGCCTATAATTACAAAAGATCTAAAAGAATGTGTAGGTAGATATAATTAAAATCTTTGATTGGGGAAGCTTATCATATCAGGTGACAAAACTCATGAGTATAAAATAAAATGATAAAAGAAAATTAAAACAAGACCAAAGGCAAACAATTTGTCAATGAATAGGAGACTTATTGAATTAATTAAGTTTCATCTATGGAATGAACAAAACACAGCTGTGTGTTTTAATATGAAAAGATCCCTAACGTACTTTGGGTAAAAGAGTCTTGATACAGTATAGTGTGTATAGTATAATTAAATATAATGTAGAAAATATTTGGTCACAAATATATAAAATGTATTCCTTGGTAATTGGTTTCATTCTGCAACATGTGTAGGGTGTCTTCATATGTCCCTGGTGCAAATGGGTGGAAATGGTAGCGACCATACACAGTACTTAAATAATTCCAAAAATAATTTTCGTTTTCTGTCTGTTCATTTATTTGTGTATACATACATAACCAGCTCTATGTCACAATATGATAGAAATTATCAGGTGATATTTGGGTGACCACGATGAGGTTGCTATATAATAGAAAAACAACCAAGATGCAAAGTCTTATTGGTCTGAGTGGTTTATTTAGGATCCCTCTAATGGACCTGCAGAGACAACTCCTAACCTGTTTCTTCTATGAGCATAGACCTTGCTATTCAGTGTCAGGAAACATTGCACCCTCAGGGTGGAACTACTCACTGCTCATCTTTTGATTTGAAAGGTATTATAGACGTGAAGGATGGTTCTCATTGTTCAACCTGGCTGAATAAACATCTTCGGACCTACAATCAGTCTTATTTCTATATGTCCGTTACATTTATAACTAATACTGAACAAAAGTATCCATGGCAAACTAGATGAAAAAAACAAAATAGTCCCCTTTGTTTTCAAGACCACTAAACTGTAAATGAACCACCATTGTAAACTTCCCTGGGAGAAATGACTTTTATTTGGCCTTCATGTTGTTTTGTTTACCTGTCAGTGTTATGAAGAGTAAATGAAAAAGTGGCAATGTTTAATATCATCCCAGCCCAGAACAGCAGAATGCAGATCGGCCTGCACAACAACACATGAGTTAGGTGACTTGCCAAAAAGCTAAAGAGAAGTAAATTAATTGGTCTTATTGACATCTTTGATGTTTTTCCACATCAGAAATGTCAAGCATGTCCAACATATGTGTCAATGTCTTTGTTTTGTAGGAAAAAGTATTTGGCTTTTCAATCTACAAGATGCCAATCAAAGTTGTTTTATTTATCTTAAAACATTTAATGGAAAAATAATCCACAATTCTCTCATTTGTCAGATCTTCTAGTGTCTGTGTTTCTAATTCGGAGGTTATCACTTCAAGAAAAGAAATGGCCATCCAAAGGAAGTGTGTTTTAAAAACAACAGCGTTCAGAACTTGCGGGTGTTGTGATGTCCCTCTTCTGTACCATGTACACGTGTGAAGTCGTGGGGTAAGCACAGCGCCCTAACAAGGACCAGTAAACTTACATCGTCCATGGGCCAAATCCTGCCCAATGCCTGTTTTTGTTTGGTCCGTGAGTCTGGAATGGATTTCATGTATTTTTATGGTTATAAACAAAAAGAAAAATATTTTGTGATGCATGCAAATGCTATAAAATTCAAATTTAAATCTCCGTAAATAAAGTAATGTTAGAACAAGACCAGGCCCATTTGTTGAGGTATTATCTGTGGCAACTTCCCTGCTACAAAGGCAGAATTGAATAGTTGCTAAACCTAAGATATTTACTATCTGGCTCTTTGTAGAAAAGGTTTATCAGCCCCTGCTCTAAGGTCACAAATCTAGGAGGACTATAGGCTGCTTTCTTTTTAGCCTCCTTTTTCTTTTATAACACCTTCCTTCTCATTCAACCCTGTAGCACATTGCCTTGGTTTCTGTCTATACCATATTTATTATGTTTGTGATAAGTTAAACTAAGTTTGTCAAGCACAAGACAAACAAGGATACTCAATATTTGTAAGTTTCTGCTCTTTGATTATTCCCTTTTCCCCTGTATTGTCCTGACGCAGTGCCAGAGAACTCAAAACACACTCCTGAAACTCATTTTAGCTAGATTCCCTGGATATTTCCTACTACCAATTTTCCCCCCTTTCTTACTATCTTAAAAGTATTAAAGATCCATTTGAACAAATAATAAAACCTGTCAATTCCTTCAACCCTCCAGGCTACAACTGATGATCTGTTTTCTGGTCTTTTCTTCCTGGGAAGCAGCTGTGTCATTTATGCTCTGATAAGACTCAGTTGCAAACATGTTTCCTCAAGGCAGCCTCTTTCCCCTAGGCACAGATCTGCTCAGATTCCAGGGACCTAAGACCTAGAATATAAAATAGAAAGTGGTGGGGAAAGAATTGTGCTTCTGGTGAACTATTAGACAGAAAAAAGTTGGATTTTTTTTCTGCCTTCAAACATCCAGATATCGTAATTCCAACCAAGATTTTGTTTTGTTTTGTTTTGTTTTGCTTTAATCCTCATGCCAAGCACCTCAAAATTGGTAGGAAATTCTATTAACCCATTTTCTTGACAATATAAATGGACTTATATTTTGTATTGACATGGTACATCCTTCAAAAATATAACTGCATTTTTTTTTAAAAAAAAAGCACACATTTGCTTTTTAAGATATGAATTTCTACAGTTATATTTTTCTCTGTGTGTGTTTGTGGAGGACAGGACCAAAAGAGAATATGTCCTAATTTTCTTACTGTGCATTTTCAATTGCAGTCCAGGCTGTATTGGTAAAACCAAAGACCAATTAACAATACATGCCTTTGCTTATAACCCTGTTTTGCCTTTAAAGGGATGCTAATTTTCAAAGTCCCTGCAGATTGATATTGAGCACAGATGTGCACAGCAGTCAGTGCACAATCTGCAGGCATGTACCTTATCTTCCAAAGTAGCAGTTGAAAATGGCACTCAACCTAATTAGCTCTCAAAGATGATTTAGAAGGACAGGAATTGGGAGGAGAGTTAGAGTTAGACAATATGTTGCTAAATTTTGAAATAGGAATGTGTCTTTAGTAGAGAATCTTTAAAAAGATTCATATGAGGTGAGAATGATAAAACATCCCTCAGGGTCAACTCTACCATGATTCCATCAGCCTCAATCTTCCTAAGAAGTTACAAACATAGAGCAAGAGGGCCTTCCTTCTGAACCATCTAACCTGTAGCTTTCATTGCGGTGTATTCTACCAGTGTGCCTTCCCTGCCCCATTCTTGACCTCAACCTGTTTTGTTCTAGCTTCTTTTAGTGCCTCCAGTTTTCATGTCCTGTGATTTATGCAGAGATCGTAACTTCTGACTCTATCTTCTCTTAATCTCTTACTCTGGGCCACAAATTTTCATTTAAAATTATGCACCACTCTTCCTTATTTGGGTTGGACCTCTGAGGCAGTTCCCAAGAGATATAACCCTGTCTCCTTAGAAATATTTGAGCAAATAATAATAATGACAGTGTTAGTGATAGTTTGCTTTCATGAAGGCCTGAAAATGCACCATTTTCTCTGCACTTTTTTTTATTGTTTGTGGATGCTGTTGTTTTGTTTTTAACATCAGGGTCTTCCAGAGAGGCTGGTTTGAAAAAGTATCTGAAGTTGTTTCCAAAGGAACAATTCCCTAGTGTTTTAAGATAAAACGAACAAAAAAAGATTGGAGGAAAAGTCAATGAACTCCATCTCCTTCACAACCACATTTAGTGAAAATATTCTCTACATGTGCACAGATAGACAAAGACCAATGTTGCCTTTATAAATATAAAAGCGAATTGTATAATCTACACTCTTAAAAAGTTCTAGCATGTAGTAATTAATTTCTTCAAGAACGACCGCTTTAGAATATTGTAAGTGTTGGTGAACACATTTACTTTTGTTCTCTAATATGTAGAGAAAAAAAATTTTTATATTTACAAGTAATTTAAAATGGATTGAAAAGGGTGGTTCAGACATGATAGCATTTTCTCTGTTCAGCATGTTATTTAACCTTCTCTCTGAAGTATTGCTCCATATATTTAGGAGACGTATAGACCCTTTTCCAAACTTGAAAAATTACTGGCATGGGATGACAACCTAGGTTTGAACTCTGGCCTTGCTCTTTACAGGCTGTGGGGCCGTGGACAATTCACCTAACGTCACTCCATTTCTCCATGTGTAATGCATGGGTGATAATATTGCAAAAGGCTGTGGAGTCGATTAAAGTGAGAATGTTGGTTTAGCACGCTGTAATAAAAATCACTCCCCTTCCTCTGTCTTTCACCTGAAAAAGTTTTATTCCATCCATCTCTTTAGTGCCAGTTCTCATACTCGGGTCATCTCTGAGCTCCTTTCAAGATCGTCTCATGTATAAACTGCCTGGCTTCTTGCTATTTAAACTACTTATAAATTTGTATTTTAGGATGACTTGTATTTTGTAATGAGCCACAGACTGATTTCCACTATCAATAGTCCCTACCTCCTTCCTCTTGCTATCCTTTTTCCTCTCTGCAAAGGTTGCCCCAAGTAAAGAATACAATGCTGAGGTGACTTCTACAATGTGAAGTTTCTCTCAGAGGCATTTACTTTACCAGAATCATATTATCCAGTCATGAAAAAATATATTCCCACATTTCTTTTAAATCAAACTTCTGCCTGCTATTGAATTGAAGACAAATATAAAGTTTTATGTAAAAGAAAATCTTTATGCTATTCTCTGCTATAACCAATCACTGAACTCATTTCATAAGCAGACAGAAAGTTTTTTCCCCACCACTCATATGTGCTTGATCTTACTATTCAGTGATGCCCCCATCAATCTGATAAGCGCACACATACACACACACACACACACACACATACACACACACACACACTGTGAAGGAGACTTATTTAATATAGCAAAATTTTTATAATCATTATTTTTATAGTTGCAGACCTTATGAAACAAACTCTCTGAGCTGGTGTAAAAGTATTTGGATGTACAAGTATATAGACTTTAACGTTTGTTCACCCTTCTTCATGATTGGCACAGGTAGGTTAGATGCTGAGTGTTTTGCCTTCTCACTGATGGCTTAGGAATCTCTGCACTGGAATTTCTACCAGAAACCCAGGGTTGCACTGGCTGCTGCTCAAGCAGAGAAGCCAAAAAGCAGTTTGCTTCCATCTGGGTAAATAGAACTTTAGCCTGACATTTCTGAAAGCAGAAACATGTTAATAACCAGGAAGAGCTCTTCTCTGCAAACTTCCAGAGGGAAGTATCGAGAAACATTCTAAAGTAGAGTGGTGATGGTCTGTTAAGCTTTGTAATCTCCCAGAAGGCAAAGGTGATGCTGCACGTGCTAAACGCTTCTACACATCAGTCAGCACTTACAGCTGTCTTTTCAGAGACTGCACAAACTTGGGAGGAGTCAGTGAATCAAAGTCACATTTCCTATTTGTGGATTAAATGGATTGCAGCACTTTGTTTTCTTGATGGCAAAGCTGCGGTTCACAAGCTCCATTGACTTGGATCAAAGAGAATTGTACTCAGTTTCATCTGAATATTAAAAAGTTGGTTTTCCAAAGGCAGGGATCATGTAGTGAATCTATGACCTCACAATCACTTTCTCACTTGCCCATGTATTATCAAAGCTAAGTTTTTATTTGAAATAAGATATTCTGACTTGATTGGACACATTAGAGTGTTACATGTCTTGTCTTTTACCCTGGGGCTCAGGTGGAGACAACATCCTTGCCCCCAGTAGACACACATTAAGTCTGATACTTTCATAAGACTCATGGGCTTTTTCTTCATAATCTGAGCTTAACTTCCACCAACTTAACTCTGCCAATTGTACTTTCCTGCCTGAGATACTCACCCTTGGTATGTTATATCTTTGTGAGGTATTTGTGCTGTGCATCAAATTACAGTGTCCTTGAATATTAGGACCAAGGGGCCGGACAAAATATCCCTAAACCTTTAGGAAATATAATAATGAAATAGAAAAAAAGAACTGCTTTTTTATCTTATTGGAGATTATTTCAAGAATAGAGCAATCGAATGATTTTCTCAACCGTCTAGTTTCCCAATCCTATTTGATAATGTATCTGTAATATTGTACCTATCTGGCAAAATTTATACTTTTAATTAGTTGGATAGTCTCACCTACCTTTCACAATTCATTCATGTAGTTATTTACTATTTAATAAGTGTTGACCATGTATATGCCAGGCATTGAACCCACAGCAGTAATGGATAGTCATGGTGTTCAACCCTCACTGTGTTCATAATATCTGTTGTGTCCTGTCCTCTTCTACATTTTCTATCTGTACCAATTCTTTTCTGGTTTTGAGCACTTGCTTTGTTGCCCACCAATGCAGGTCTTCTTTCCTGCATCTTCAATCTGCTGTAGCTCATCATGAACCCACTTGGTTCCCACCTTGTGCATCATTTGCACTGGACCACAGATTGGTACAGATAACCCCACCCCAACTCCTGGCTCAGGTCTTCCAGGCCTAGGAGCCCTTCTTAGCGACAGAAAAATGTCCAGGCTTCAAACTGGAATCAAAGAGGAGGTCCGTGGCAGAGTCGAGGACTTGGGGTCTTGCTCATGCAGGTGTTGAGGACTGGAGTCCACCAGCAGGCTATTCTTGCTTCTGCTTCAGAGCTCACTCTTCAGAGTTCCCACAAAACAGAATGAGATGAGGCCTGCAGATGACCCCTATCTTATTTTCAGGCCTCAGAAAAGACTGAGCACAGGATATTTGCATTATTATGTGGGAGCTCAGGCATAATGCCAATACTTTTTTTGTTTTTCTTGAGTATTACTATTTCAATTAGTTTGCAGCTACTACTTATTTCCAAATGCTTTATTTGCTAAGACTCACTATGGTTGTCCAAAAAAGTTTCAAAGGTAGCAAAAATACAAGTCATTAAAATATGCCCCCCAATTTTGTTCTTTTTGCTCAGGATGGCTTTGGCTATTCTGGGTCTTTTGTGGCTCCATGTAAATTTTAGGATTATTTTTTTCTATATCTGTGAAGAATGTCACTGGTATTTTGATGGAGAATGCATTGAATCTATAGATTGCTTTGGGTAGTGTGGACATCTTAACAATATTGACTCTTCCAATCCACGAGCATGAAATATCTTTCCATTGTTTTGTGTCCTCTTCATTTTCTTTCATCAATATTTTATAGTTTTTATGATAGAGATTTTTCACTTCTTTGGTTAAGTTTATTCCTAGTTATTTCATTTTATTGTAGCTATTATAAATGGGATTGTTTTCTTGTTTTCCTTTTCAGATTGTTTACTGTTGGCATATAGAAATGCCACTGATGTTTGTTTGTTGATTTTTTTATCCAGCAACGTTACTGAATTCTTTTTATCAGTTCTAGTAGTTTTTTCGTGGAGGCTTTAGGTTTCTCTAGATAGAAGATCAAATTGTCTGCAAACAAGGATAATTTGACTTCCTCATTTCCGACTTGGATGCCCTTTATTTCCTTATCTTGTCTGATTGCTCTAGCTAGAGCTTGCAGTACTATGTTGAATAATAGTGGTGAAATTGGGCATCCTTGTCTTGTTTGAATTCCTAGAGAAAAGGCCTTCAGTTTCTCCCCATTCAGTATGATACTCACTGTGGGTCTGTCATATATGGCTTTTATCATGTTGAGGTGAGTTGCTTCTATACTCAGTTTTTTGAGAGTTTTTATCATGAAGGGGTATTGAATTTTATTGAATGCTTTTCCACATCAATTGAAATGATCATATGGTTTTTGTCCTTCATTCTTTTGATATGATGTATCACATTGATTGATTTGTGTATTTTGAACCATCATTGCATCCCTGGAATGAATCCCACTTAATTATGAAGAATAATATTTCTAATATGTTGTTAAATTCAGTTTGCTAGTACTTCCTTGAGGATTTTTCATCTTTGTTCATCAGAGATATCAGGCTATCATTTTCTTCTTTTGTTGTGTCTTTGTCTGGTTTTGGTATCAGGGTGATACAGGCCTGGTGGAATGAGTTTGGCAGTATTCTTTCCTCCTCAACTTTTTGGAATAGTTTAAGTAGGATTGGTATTCTTCTTTGAATACTTGATAGAATTCATCGGTGAAGCCATGGGGTCCTGGGCTTTGCTTTCTTGGAAGACATTTTATTACTGCTTCTATCTCATAACTTGCTATTAGTTTATTAAGGTGTTGGATTTCTTATGATTCAATCTTGGTAGGCTATATATATCTAGGAATTTATCCATTTCTTCTAGGCTTTCCAATTTATTGGCATATAGTTAGTTGCTTATCATAGTCTCTAATGATCCTTTGGAATTCAAAGCAGTAACAGTTGTAATGTCTCTTTTTTCATCTCTGATTTTATTATCTGACCTCAGACTATACTACAGAGCCATAGTAACCTAAACAGCATTATACTGGCATAAACATAGACACACAGATCAATGGAACAGACTAGAGAACCCAGAAAAAAATCCACGCATCTATAGTGAACTTGTCTTCAAGACAAGTTGTCTTGTCTTGACAATGTGCCAAGACATACAGTAGAGAAAGGATAATCTTGTCAATAAATAGTGTTGGGAAAACTGGATATCCATATGCAGAAGAATGAAACTAGACTCTTATCTCTCACTATATATAAAAATTAAACCGCAATGATATAAAATTTAAATCTAAGACCTGAAACTATGAAACTACTAAAAGAAAACATTGGGGAAACACTTCAGAACATTGGTCTGGACAAAGATTTCTTGAGAAATTTCTCCAAAGCACAAGCAACCAAAGCAAAATTGGACAAATGGGATCATATAAAGCTAAAATGATTCTGCACAGCAGAAGGAAACGACCAAAAAAGTGAAGAGACAACCCACAGAATGTGAGAAAATATTTTCAAACCACCCATGTGATAAGGGATTAGTAACTAGAATGTATAAGGAACTCTAAAAACTCAATAGGAAAAAATGAAATTAATATAATTTAAAAATGGGCAAAGATCTGAATAGACATTTCTCAAAAGAAGACATACAAATGATAAACAAATATATGAAAAAATGCTCAATATTATTATTCATCAGAGAAATACAAATCAAAACTACGATGAGATATCCTCTAATCCCAGTTAAAATGGCTTTCATCAAAAACACAGGCAATAATGAATGCTTACAAGGATGAGGAGAAAAGGGAACCCCCTAACACTGTTGTTGGGAATGTAAATTAGTGCAACCACTATGGAGAACAATATGAAGGTTCCTCAAGAAACTAAAAATAAAACTACCATATGACCAGGAAATTCCACTGCTAGGTAGATATCCAAAAGAAGGGAATTCAGTATTTTGAAAAGATATCTGTACTCCCATGTTCATTGCAGCACTATTCACCATATCAAAGATATAGAATTAACCTATGTGTCCATCAGTGGTACATATACACAATGGAATATTATATAGCTATAAAAAAGAATGAAATCTTGCCATTTACAACAACATGGTTGGAACTGGAGAACATTATGTTAAGTGAAATAAGCCAAACACAGAAAGACAAATTTCACATGTTCTCACTCATATGTGGGAGCTAAATATTAAAAACAATTGATCTCATAGAGACAGTGAGTAGAATGATGGTTATCAGAGGGTAGGAAGAGTAGCAGGGCACGGGTAAAGTTGGATTGGTTAATGGGTACAAAAATATAATTAGATAGAATGAAGAATAATTTAGAGTACAAAAAAGTGACCATAATCAACAATAAGAGTATTTTAATCAAGAGTAGAAATGGAATCTTCCTAACACAAAGAAATCATAAATGCTTGAAGTGAGGGATACCCCAATTACTCTGATTTGATTAATTCACATTATCTGCCTGTATCAAACATCACATGTACCCTATACATACAACTATTATGTACCAATAATAATTAAAAATTAGAAAAATATCATGATTCCCTTATTCAACCAGATATCACACTTTCCAGAAAATAGGCTGGCAAATCAGTGTTGAAGAATTCTGAAAGTCCTAGTGAGAATACCCTCCTACCATCATCACTATGACCACCACCACCATGACACACACAAACACACACATACACACATTGAATCACAATTCAACAACAAAATTATTAAAAATAATATGTAGGATTTTATTGAGAATTTTTGCATCTATATTCATAAGAGATATTGCTCTGTAGTTTTCTTTTTTTGTTGCATCCTTTCCTGGTTTTGGTATCAATGTTATATTGGCTTGGTAAAATGTGTTGGGGAGAATTCCATCTTTCTCGATATTGGAGAATAGTTTCTGTAGGATGGGCACCAGTTCTTCTTTGTAGGTATGGTAAAATTTGGGTGTGACCCCATCTGGACCAGGGCTTTTTGGGGGGGGAAGATTTTTTATTGCTGTTTCAATTTCAGTTCTTGATATTGGTCTATTCAGGAATTCTATTTCTTCCTTGTTGAGCCTGGAAAGGCTGTGTATTTCTAAATATTTGTCCATTTCCTTCACATTTTCCAGTTTGTGTGCATAAAGATTTTTGTAGAATTCATAGATGATATCATGTCTCTCTGTAGCATTGGTTATGATTTCTCCTTTCATGCTTCTGATGGAGGTTATTAGAGATTTTTCTTTTCTACTCTTGGTTAGTCTAGCCAGTGGTGTGTCTATATTGTTTATTTTTTCAAAGAACAAACTTTTTGTTTTATTAATCTCCCTTATGGATTTTTGGTCTCCTTTTCATTTAGTTCTGATTTGATCTTAACAATTTCTCGCCTTCTGCTGGGTTTGGGATCAGTCTGTTCTTCTTTCTCCAGCTCTTTGAGTCTATTCATTAGGTTGTCTATTTGGAAGTTTTATTTTTTTCTTTTTATACAGGCATTTATGGAAATGAACTTTCCTCTCAGGACTGCTTTAGCTGTGTCCCACAGATTTTGATAAGTTGTGTTTCCTTTGTCATTTAATTCAAAGAATCTTTTGATTTCCATCTTGATTTCTTCATTTATAAAATAATCATTCAGGAGAAGGTTGTTTAGCTTCCATGACTTTGAGTAGGAATGAGAATTTCTGTTAGGGTTAATTTCTACCTTTATTCTGCTGTGACCTGAGAAGATGTATCGTATAATTTCTATTTTTTTAATTTTTTAAGACATGCTTTATGTCCTAGGATATGGTCAATCTTAGAGAATGTCCCATAAGTTGATGAGAAGAACGTATATTCAGTGAATTTTGGGTACAATGTCCTGTAGATGTCAGTCAGGCCCATTTGTTCTAGCATTCTATTTAAGTCCATTATCTCTTTGCTTATTTTCTGTTTGGAGGATCTGTGCTGTACTGTCAGCAGGATGTTAAAGTCTCTGGCTATTATAGTATTGTTATCTATCATTTGGTTCAGATCAAGTAGAGTTTGCTTTATGAATCGGGGTGCATATATATTAAGTATAGTTATGTCTTCTTGTTGAATTGTATCCTTCACCAGTATATAGTAACCATCTTTGTCTTTAATTACTTTTATTGACTTAAAAACTAAGTTATAGGAGATTAAAACTGCCAAGCCAGCTTTCTTTTGGCTTCCATTGGCTTGAAATATTGATTTCCACCATTTTTATTTTCAGTCTAAACACATCTTTATAGGTTAGATGAGTTTCCTGAAGACAGCAGATACTTGGTTTGTATATTTTTATCCATTGGGCCAGTCTATGTCTCTTGAGTGGGGAATTCAAGCCATTCACATTTATTGAGAGAACTGATAAGTGGGACAGATTTCTGTTCATCTTGTTGGGTAGAACTTCATTGCTATGTTTTCTCTCCTGAGCCATTGTGGTAACTGGGTTTTGATCTTTAGCTCTTGAGTAGTTTTACATTCATGGGTCTTTCTTCTGCTGATCTGTGTGTAACTCTGTTTTGAGTACTTCTTGGAGGGCTGGTCTTGTCTTGGTGAATTCCCTCAGTCTTTGTTTTCTGACAATGTCTTAATTTCTCATTCATATACAAAACTTACCTTAGTTGCATACAATATTCTAGGCTGGACATTATTCTGTTTCAGAAGAGTGAGAATGGGTCCCTAGTCTCTTCTTCCTTGTAAGGTTTCAGTTGAGAAATCTCGCGTTATGGGAATGGGCTTTCCTTTGTATGTTACTTGTTTCTTTCTTCTTACAGCTTGAAGAAGGGCCTCTTTAGTGGATATTTTGGTCAGTCTGATGACTGCATGACCAGGTGTCTTCCTATTTTCTATGAATCTCCCAGGGGTTCTTTGAGCTTCTTGAACCTGTAATCTAGAGTTTTAGCAATGCTTGGGAAATTTTCCTCAATTATGTCTTCAAATAGCTTATCCAGCCCTTGCTTATTATCTTCTTCACCCTCAGGAATGCCAATAACTCTCACGTTAGGCTTCTTCACATAATCCCACATTTCTTGTAGACTCTTGTCTTTGCTCTTATTTCTTTGCTCTATCTCTGTGACCAACTAATTTAATTGGAAAATGTTATCTTCGATCTCTGAGATTTTTTCTTCTGTTTGATCTGTCCTACTCTTGAGACTTTCCACTGTGTTTTGTAGCTCCTTGAATAAATTCTTCATTTCCAGGAGTTCAGTTTGATTTTTCTTTAATATTTCGATTTCCTTAGTGAATTTTTCTTCCAAGTCCCGGATTTTTTTTTTTTTTTTTTGTGGTTTATTTGTGTTGGTTATCCATTTTTTTCTTGCATAAACTATTCTCCAACAACGAGAAGGATGGAATTCTCCCCAACACATTTTACCAAGCTAACATAACATTGATAACAAAACCAGCAAAGGATGCAACAAAAAAAGAAAATTACAGACAAATATCCCTTATGAATATAGATGCAAAAGTTATCAGTAAAATCCTAGCAAATTGAATCCAAGTGCTTATCAAAAGAATAATCCATCACAACCAAGTGAGCTTCACCTTAAATATGCAGGGATGGTTTAACATATGCAATCTATAAATGTAATTCACCACATAAATAGAAGCAAAAATAAAGATCATATGATCCTCTCAATAGATGCAGAAAAAGCATTTGACAAAATTCAACACCCTTTTATGATAAGAACGCTTAACAAAATAGGCATAGACGGGACCTATGTAAAAATGATACAAGCCATATATGACAAACCCACAGCCAACATCATACTGAATGGGGAAAAATTGAAAGCATTTCCACTTACAACTGGAACCAGACAAGGCTGCCCGCTGTCCCCATTACTTTTCAACATAGTATTGGAAGTCCTTGCAAGAGCTATCAGGCAAGAGAGCAGAATCAAGGGAGTCCAAATAGGGAAACAAGAGATCAAACTCTCACTCTTCACTGATGATATGATGTTATATCTGGAAAACGCCAAGGATTCAACCAAGAGACTCCTGGAATTGATCAATGAATTCAGTAAAGTCTGAGGATACAAAATCAATACACACAAATCAGAGGCATTCATATATGCCAATAACAGTCAATCGGAGAACCAAATTAAGAACTCAATACCCTTCAAAATTACAACAAAGAAAATAAAATACCTAGGAATATATTTAACTAAGGAGGTAAAGGACCTCTATAGGGAGAACTATGAAACACTGAGGAAGAAAACTGCAGAGCATGTAAATAGGTGGAAAACCATACCATGCTCGTGGATAGGTAGAATCAACATTGTTAAAATGTCTATACTACCCAAAGTGATCTACAGATTCAATGAAATTCCTATTAAATTACCAATATCATTTTTTACAGATATAGAAAAAATAATTATACACTTTGTATGGAACCAGAGAAGACCCCGTGTAGCAAAAGCAATTTTAAGCAATAAAAACAAAATGGGAGGTATTAATTTGCCAGACTTAAAACTATACTAAAAGGCTGTGGTTCTTAAAACTTCCTGGTATTGGCACAAGTGCAGGGACACAGACCAGTGGAACAGAACAGAAAATCCAAATATAAAACCATCCTCATAGCCATCTAATCTTTGACAAAGCAGACAAAAACATACTCTGGGGACAAGAATCCTTATTCAATAAATGGTGCTGGGAAATTGGATATCCACATGTAGAAGACTGAAACAGGACCCACAGCTTTCACCTCTCACAAAAATCAAATCACGGTGGATACCTTACTTAAACCTTAGGTGCAAAACGATTAGAATTTTAGAAGAAAATGTAGGAAAGACTCTTACAGACATTGGCCTAGGCAAAGAATTTATGAAGAAGACCCCTAAGGCAATCACAGCAACAACAAAAATAAATGAATGGAACCTGATTAAATTAAAAAGCTTCTGCACAGCCAAAGAAACAGTAACGATAATAAACAGACAGCCTACAGAATGGGAAAATTTTCACATACTACATGTCAGATAAAAGACTGATAACAAGAATCTATTTAGAACTCAGGAAAATCAGTAAGAAAAAATCAAACAACCCTATCAAAAAGTGGGCAAATGATATGAATGGAAATTTTTCAAAAGAAGATATAAGACTGGCTAACAAACATATGAAAAAATGATCAACATTCCTAATCATCAGGGAAATGCAAATCAAAATCACAATGAGATATCACTTAACTCCAGTGAGAATGGTCTTCATGAAAAAGTCCCAAAACAATACATGTTGGCGTGGATGCAGAGAGACAGGAACACTCATACACTGCTGGTGGGACTGCAAACTAGTGCAACCCCTGTGGAAAGAATTATGGAGACACTTTAAATAGATTCAAGTAGATCTACCATTCGATCCAGCAATCCCATTATTGGGCATCTACACAAAAGAACAAAAGTCATTCTATGACAAAGACACCTGTACCCGAATGTTTATAGCAGCACAATTCACAATTGCAAAGATGTGGAAACAACCCAAATGCCTATCAATTCATGAGTGGATTAAGAAAATGTGGTATATGTATACCATGGAGTATTACTCAGCTATAAGAAATAACGGTGATATAGAATGCCTTTTGTTCTCCTGGAGAGAGTTGGAACCCATTCTATTAAGTGAAATATCCCAAGAATGGAAAAATAAGCACCACATGTACTCACCAGTAAATTGGTTTCCCTGATCATCACCTAAGTGCACATTTGGGAATAACACCAACTGAGTATCGGACTGAGGTGGGGGGTTGGGGGAAGGGATGGGGGTATACCTACATGATGAGTGCAATGCACACTGTCTGGGTAATGGACACACTTGAAGCTCTGACTCAAGGGGATGGGTGGGACATGGGCAATATATATAACCTGAACTTTTGTAGCCCCATAATAAGCTGAAATAAATAATATAAAAAAGTATATATCTAACATATATAACACCTATATGACAATTATTATACACCAGCCACTATTCTAAGCAATAATATAGTGAATTATCACCACATTCCTGTGAGGTAAGTACTGTTTCATGTATGAGGAAGCTGAGGCACTGTAAGTTTAAGCAATTTCTCAGAACTCCTATAGAATACCCATGGATGTATTGAATCCATATCTAAACCTAAGGAGTCTGATTTCAGAGCCTATTGTCAAAACTGCTTTTCCAAAATCCAGACAGAAATTTAAAAATAGTTTTGAATTGAATGACAAATATGTGACACAATCTTCCAAAAATCTTTTGGATATAATGAAAGTAGTGCTAAAAGGAAAATTTATAGCTTTAAATGCTTACATCAAAAAGACGGAGGCCAGGTATGGTGGCTCATTCCTGTAATCCTAGCACTCTGGTAGACCAAGGCAGGAGGATCAATTGAGGTCAGCAGTTCAAGACCAGCCTGAGCAAGAGCAGGACGACCATCTCTACTAAAAATAGAAGAAATTATCTGGTGTGAATGTGCACATTTGTAGTCCCAGCTACTTGGGAGGCTGATGTAGGAGGATTCTTTGAGCCCAGGAGTTTGAGGATGCTGTGAGGTAGGCTGATGTCACAGCACTCTAGCCAATGTGACAGAGCTAGACTCTGTCTCAAAAAAAAAAAAAAAGATAGAAAGGTCACAAATTAACAACCTAATGTCACACATCAAGAAACTAAAAGAACAAACCAAATCCACAGCTAGTAGTAGGAAAGAAATAATTAAGCTCAGGGCAGAACTAAGAGAAATGGAACTTCCCTTCCCCAAAAAATACATAATACAAAGTATCAATGAAAAAAAAATTGGTTCTTTGAAAAAATAAAATTGATATACCCCTAGCTACATTAACCAGAAATTGAAGAGAAAGGACTCACATAAGCTCAATCAGAAATGAAAAAGGACATATTACAATTGATACCACAGAAATATAATATATCATCTGTAACTAGTATGAAAAACTCTATGCACACAAGCTAGAAAACCTGGAGGAAATGGATAAGTTCTTTGAAACATGAAACTACCCAAGCCTGGATCAGGAACAAATAGAAATCCTGAACAGCCCAGCAATGAGTAGTGAGATTGAAATAGTAATAAAAAATCTCCAAACAAATACAACCCCAGCCCAGACAGATTCACAGCCAAGTTCTACGAGACCTACAAAGAAGAACTGGCACCCCATTCTACTGAACTGTTCCATAACATTGGGAAGGAGGGAACCATTCTTAACTCATTTTACAAAGACAGTATAACTTTATACCAAAGCCAGGAAAGGACACAACAAAAAAAGAAAACTGCAGACCAACATCCCTTATGAACATAGATGCAAAATACTAGCAAAATGAATCCAGTAGCACATCAAAAAGGTAATCCACCATGATCAAATCAGTTTCAACCCAGGGATGCGAGAATGGTTCAACATATGAAAATCAATAAATGTGATTTACCACATAAATAGAAGCAAAAACAAAGACCATATGATCATCTCAATAGATGCAGAAAAAAATTCCATAAAATCCAACACCACTTCATGATAAAGAAAACTTCAAAAAACTAGGCATAGATATAACATACCTCAAAATAATAAAAGTTATCTGTGACAAACCCACACCAACATCATACCCAATGGGGAAAAGTTGAAAGCTTTCCCCCTAAGAACTGGAACAATACAAGGGTGCCCATTGTTACCACTTATATTCAACATAATACTAAAAGTTTTAGCCAGAGCAATTGGGCAAGAAAAAGAAATAAAGGGCATTCAAATTGGGAAAGAGGAGGTCAAACTATCCCTGTTTGCTGATGATATGATCTTGTATTTAGAAATCCCTAAAGACCCCACCCAAAGACTCCTAGATTTGATAAACAAATTCAGCAAAGTCTCAGGTTACAAAATCAATGTACACAAATCAGTAGCATATCTATATACTAATAACAGTCAAGCTGAAAGTCAAATGATGAACACAATACCATTTACAATAACTGCAAAGAAAATAAAATACCTAGGAATATACTTAACCAAGGAGGTGAAAGAACTTTACAAGAAGTACAAAACACTGATGAAAGAAATCATAAATGTCACAAACAAATGGAAAAACATCCCATGCTTATGGATTGGAAGAATTATCATTGTTAAAGAGTCCATACTGCACAAACTGATTTACAGATTCAATGTAATTTCCATCAAAATACCAACATCATTTTTTATAGACCTAGAAAAAATAATTCTAAATTTTATATGGAATCAAAAAAGACCCTGAATCACCAAAGCAATCTTAAGAAAAAAGAACAAATCTGGACAACCTACAGAATGGGAGAAAATATTCACAAACTATAAATCTGACAAAGGGCTAATATCCAGAATCTACAAAGAACTCAAACAAGTCAGCAAGAAAAAATAAATAACTCCATCAAAAATTTTGCAAAAGATATGAACAGAGTTTTTCAAAACAAAATATACAAACGACCAAAAGACATATGAAAAAATGCTCAGCATCACTATTCATCAGAGAAATCCAAATTAAAACCACAACAAGATACCACTTTATCTTTATCAGAATGACCATTATTAAAAACAACAACAACAACAACAACAAAAAAAAAACAGTAGATGTTGGCCCGAATGCTTATACACTGTTGGTGACAATGTAGATTAGTACAACCTTTATAGAAAACAGTATGGAGATTCCTCAAAGAACTAAAAGTAGACCTATCATTAGATCCAGCAATCCCACTACTGAGTATTTACCCAAAGGAAAAGAAGTCATATCAAAAAGAAACCTGTACCCGAATGTTTATTGCACCACAATTCACAATTGCAAAGATGTGGAATCAACCCAAGTGCCCATCAATTCATGAGTAGATAAAAAAAATGTGGTGTACATATACCATGGAGTACTATTCAGAGGTAAAAAGAGATGAAATAATGTCTTTTGCAGCAACTTCAATGGAATGGATAACATTATCCTAAGTATCTCAGCAATGGAAAAATAAACACCACATGTTCTCACTAATAAGTAGGAACTAAACAATGGTGGTGTAAAGGATCCTGGAAACCAAGAAAGGAGGAGAGAGGGAGGAGAGTGAGGGATAAGAACTTATATGGTTGGTTCAATGAATGCTATCCTGGTGGTGGGCACACTGAAAGCCCTGACTTCAGCATTATGCAATTCATGCATGAAACAAGAACACTCGTACCCCCTAATATTTTGAAATAAAAATTATTCAGAAAACCTTGCTTCTCATTACTATTTCTCATGAGATTGTTAAGAGAATGTGATTCATTAATTTCTGTATTCATATCATTCGGAACCAAGACATAGGGAGCACCCACTCTGGCCAGTCACTATACTAGTCACTAGTAATACAAGTGAAATAAGAGAACCTCTCTGCCTTCAAGACATTCATAGTCTAATGGGTACATTTATATCTCAACAGACATTTGTGTTATAATAAAGGCTATACTAGATCATAAATGGCTACGTAGTGACAGTGATGACTAAGTTCACGTCCAAAATATGATGGATACTGCATGAGAACAAAAAGGCATTTAATATCCTCTGTCTTCCAGAAAGTTACCAAGCTGGAGTGGAAGGAACATGAGATTTGTAATAGATGGAGCCATATGAAACTGACATTTTGTAGATCAAAACTTTTGATTATGGGCAATTTCATTTGGTACATCCTAATATTTTTGCAAAAGATACTCTGTGAATGTTGTACCATTATTTATTATCAAAGTCTTCATGCATTTCAAAGTCTTGAATTGCATTTCAATTTTTATTATCTATTAAGAGAAAACAACACTACCTTATGATTTTCATGATGAACTTAACATTTCAATGGAGTAGGCAAAGCTGAGAAAAAAATTTCCATGTCACATCTACATTGCAGCATATGCAATAAGTTTTATAAAATTTACAAAGGGCATAAGTCCTCTGGGCTTGAGTAGGTGGTTTCTTACTGGGAAATGATTTGAAAATAATTTGGTTCAGGGAAGAGGAAGACAAACAGGAGTGTCCCATATACTTCTCCATTCCACATAGTCATGTCCTCTGACTAGTAACCATTATCGATATTTATGGTTAATCATAGTTCCTCAGTGAGGAACGTATATGTCATACATAGATCAGGAGATTTGAAATCTGAGAATTAAGACAACTTTATTAAGTAATTCTGTCAGAAAATTAATGGCAGTGTTTTCTTTTGAAATTATTTAAAAATATATATTATGTCATATATTTGAAGACTGAGCTTTTTTTATTAAGGGTTCTTAAAGTGACCAAGCCACTTTTCCTGCAAAGGGCCTTGCTTTCTTTCCTTGTAAGAGTGATAAAGTTCGAACTACGGTTTCTCAGGCCTCCATCAAACTCTCAGACACTGACTCTCCTCTAGTATGAAATAGTCTCCCATGGGTCTCCCTGCTTTCATTCTTGTATACCTACATCTGCTCTCTTCCAAGCAGCCAGAATCATCCTTTTAAAATATATTAGGTCTTTAAATCTGAAATATCCTACTTTGAATCAAAAGTGTAGTTTATTATATCTCAAACAAGAAGCAGTACGGTTAATAAAAGTATGCACCTAAACTCTCAACACAGTTTTGCCATCTTAGTGGTAGCCTGTTTATGCCAGCAGTGAAGAAACCTAAAGAGCAAGTGGCAATGACATCACCAAAGATGTTTTTCACAGCTTGTTGAGAATTGAATACTTGCCTTGCAAGAAGTGGTCCAAAGCCTGGAAGAAGTGGTAGTCAGTTGGTGCAAGGTCTCTGGTGAATACGGTGGATGACAGAGAGTTTCCAAGTCTAGCTTCTGTAGTTTGAGTAGCTTAGTTTGTGCAATATGTGGTTGAACATTGTCTTGCAAGAGGATTGGCCTGTCTCTATTGACCAATCTCAGCTGCTTAATCACAAGCATCTTCATCATTTCATCCACTTGGTTGCAGGAGACATTTGCTGTAATCAACTGACCAGGTTTCATGAAGCTGGAATGGATAATACCAGCACTGGACCACCAAACAAATACCATTAGCTTTTTTTGATTAATATTTGATTTTGGACTGTGTTTTGGCACTTCATCTTTATCCAACCATTGTGCTCAATGCTTGGGATTGTCAAAAAGAATCCATTTTTCACCACACACAACAATACAATGTAGACATGGTTCGCCTTTATGTTGTGACAGCAAAGAAAGGCAAGCTTTGAGATGACTTCTCTGCAGATGCTCATTTAATTCATGGGGAACCCATCTATCCAGCTTCTTTATATCGATGATTTGTTTCAAATGATCCAATATTGTTGGAATAGCAATGTCAAACATTGCTGCTAGTTCACACGTAGGTTGAGACGGATTCGCTTCCACTACAGCTTTCAGCTCATCATAATCCACTTTGGTCTCAGGTCACCCACATGGCTCATTTTCAAGATTAAAATCACCAGAATAGAACTTCTCAAACCCCAATGTACTGTGTGTTCATTAGCCACATCCTCCCCAAATGCTTTGTTGATATTTCTAGCTGTCTGCACTGTATTGGTTCCACAATGGAACTCATATTCGAAAATAACACAAATTTTTGACTTATCCATGGTTTCACAAAAATTGCTCTAAAAAATTTGAAAGATAATCACAAGCCAAAACATGCATTTGAAAACTGAAGATGTATCTTCACAATAAAAATAAAAAAAGAAGTGTCAAAGTGAAATGTCAAATTTAGTACTTAAGGAAATCAGATATTTCATAATTAATAACCTAAGAAGTCAGATCACATCATACCACAATTGAGAATTCTCCAATAGTTCACCTCCTCCTCAACAATAAACCCAAATCCTCAATGGCCAGAATAAATGCCCACAAGATCTGGCCCTGGTTACTTCACTGGTGGTGGTTGTCAAAATGCAGATAGATAAATCAATGGAAATCTAAATTTTGAACAATTGGATCCTTTCCTCGTGATAAGGTTTGCATGAAAGATAACATCTTAAAGTGTGTTGGGTCAGAGGCGATTGTTTAACTTTCACCATGGCCAAATTCTTGTTATAAAGTGATAATGCTAATGCAGGAAGTTAGATCATCTGAAAACAAGCAAAGGAGAATGGGAGAGCTTTGCAAGCTTTCACATCTTCCTGATGCCGGGAGTGACTAACACCAACTCTCCTCCATGCTTATGGTCTCAGTTCTCCCCAAAATTTGCTTTTTTTGAGACCCTCTGGATAAATTAGAAGGAGTGAAACTACACTTTTCATATACAGAGACATCCTTACAGATATTAGAAGCTACAGCCTTGGAAAAGCTGATCTTGTCAGTAAAGCTGTGGTCTCCTCACTGAGACAGAGGGAAACAATACGATGAATTTAAATGCTGCCTGTGACTTCAGTATAAGAAGATACTGGGAGCAGCATACAGGGGAAAGAGCAAATGTAATGAATTCAAAGTTTTCAAGAAGAAATTACAAGATAAAGAGAGAAGGAAATGATAAATTATAAGAAACTTTGATGACATATCAACCAAATGCAGTGTGTCCACTTTGAGTTCTGATTTGAACCAGTCAAATGAAGAGTGACAGTGTAGTGGAGTATGCAAAAAATAGAGACAGAGAGGGGGAGACATATGAAAATTCTAGAAATCTTAACATTTATTTGATATTTTATTTGCTTTTTTAAAAGTAAAAGTATATTGCTGATTTTATAAATACAAGTTATTCCCTGATAAAATGACATGATGGCTGAGATTTAGCTCAAAATAGCCCATCTACTTACAGAGTAAGGACACAGGTACAGACAATGAAGAATAGCCAGATATTAAGAAATTTAGAAGGTAAGTAACAGATATCAAATACATGGAATTTTGTTACACCATTTCATTCTACTTTTGTTTATCTTTAAGCTTCCATAATTTGAAGAACAAGCGGTGTACGAAGGAGAAACACGTAATGCAGAAGGGAAGAGTGTGGTTTGTGAAAACTGGACCGTGTATGTGAATGCCAGGCTAGAAATAACTCAAACTGGAATCTCCTTTAGACACATGCGGCTAAACCACACACAGCGACAGGTTGGATCGTGAAAATGTCCACATGCTCTTGATCTTTAGAATGTAGAAAAAATTCAAAATCTCACTAGAGTCAAAACAAGATGTTACTCTGAGAGTTATTTAAAATTGCCTTCAGCAAAAGATGGAAACTCATGGGGGAAGACTGAGAGGGCCGGGTGAGCGTGCGAAGGGGTGCAGCGGGCGGGGGTGCAGCGGGCAGATGCTCAGCTAGTCACAGCCACAGGGAGTGATGAAGCAAGGAGCACACTTTGCAGCAGGTGAGGCAACACCATCCAGGTAACTACTTCCAAAAACTCTGGGCTTTCTTGGAGCCTGGAACTTTCTGTGTTGGCTGGGTTAATCCTCAGCCACCATGCCCTTTGGACAGATGGCCATAATTAGACTACTTGAATGAGATGACGACCTCCCTTGGGAATGAATGATGGATCGCACATCCCAACCTTTGCAGCTGTGAAACTGAGTGCCTTTGTGGACATGCTGATTATCTGCATTGCTAATCGGACGTAATGCACGAGACAAGGCCTAGGAGTTCATTAGCAGATGGAAAACTTCAATACACGGTTCCTTTGAGGGAGATGAAGAAAATAAAATTGGATAAGGAGCTGTCTTGGGATCCAATTTTTGATGTTTTATTGATCTTATTTGTGGTTCATTAAAAGTCTCTGTTCTTTTGGTCCATCCGATGGGATAATTTAAAAGCAGGATTTTGGAGGTCACTGAGCATTTTCTTGACAATGGCTTTTTGGGCAGCTGGAACACAGAGTCCTGATGCTATAAAGAGTGAAATACAGACTCTGAGACTTATGACAAGACGGAAAGTAACAGCTATTAAGTTAGGTGTGAACAATCCAAGAACATTCCATTTTGGAAAGAGTTTTGGGAAGACTAGAAATTTCACTGTTTGCATTCTCCCGAATAGACTAAGCTAAAATAAATTGTAATACTAAAATTAACTTTTCGTTTTTTGCTCATAAAAAAGAAGTGCAAAGCTTCTCTCACTCACATCTTCCCTCAAGGAAATAAGTGTGTATATAAAAATAGAGCTGAGACTGAGATATTAAAACATAAGATTTTTTTTAGAAATGAGAATATGATCAGAAAAGACATTTCTTTTCAGAGATGAACTTTATGATGAGTGATACCAAATAAAGACAGAAGAGTTTTCAGAATGAAAGTGTACAAAGAAAAACACAGTAAAAGATAAACAGTCTTATATCTACCACAGAGATAACATCTGGATTGTTCTTTTTTTTTTTTTTTTTTCTTGAAAAGCATACTGTTAAATCTGTAAATATAAATGTTGGTTAGTCATGAAAACCTGGTTTAGGTCACATGATAAACTCTGGTGAAATCATTCATTTCCCCTAGTCCATCTATTTTCCATCCAGGTCTGCATTGTGTGGTGGGGGGGGGGGGCGGTGCGGGGAGCTAAATTTTGAAGAGAGAAATGTTGGCAATAGGATTTGAGGAGTGATACAGCTGTTTACTGAAAAGTGACTCACGTGGCCCAGGGAGCAGTCATTTGGAGAGAAGAATGGGCTATGTCTGCTGATGCTGACGGAGCCCAAACTCACAGGCAGCCGTCCAAACACAGGCCAGCACCAGAACCAGAGGAAAGAGCTGGGGCCTGCTCAGCCTCTTCTTCCACACCATGTTCACAGAGGCTAAATTTTTGCTGGCTATGCTGACCACCTTGTGCATAATGGGCCATTTTATGCCTATTGTGTCATAATTTTAAAAAGTGTCTCCTTTCTCAACTTTGAAATACCCCAGTTCGGTAGAAACAATTGTACTCTCCTAATCTTCTTGGGCCTTACTTTCTCCTCTAAGGGTGTGTTTGAGATTCATTAGAAACTTTCTTAAAAAATGGGACAGAAGGCTCTTATGTTACGACAGGGAGGCCTGTTTGTCGTCTATGGCAAATGTATCCTGCTCTTGCTCTGTGAACCTATATCTTGCTCTTGCTCTGTGAACCTATCTTGTCTTTCCTCAATAAACTTTGTTTCATGCTTGCCTTACAAAAAAATAAAAAAAGAGAGAGAGAGACAGAGGGTTGTTTGAGAAGTTTACAATGGGAGATTTTGTAAAGACTTTTAGATAAATAGGTCTTGCTAATGTCACACACAAGATTACACATGAGTGAATATAAAACATTTGACCAAAGATGTATATGTGTATATATAAGAAATATGTGTACAAAATGTATCTATCTAGATATAATGTATCACACGTACACAAATATATGCAAATATATGTGTATGTAATACATAATTTATATATAATGTTATATACAGATATTCCTTGACTTATTATGGAATTATGTTCTGATAAACCCATCATAAATCGAAAATATCCTAACTCAACAGTGCCTTTAATACATCTTACCTATCGAATGTCTTAGCTTTGTCTAGCTTACCTTAAACATGCTCAGAACACTTACATTAGTCTGCAGTTGGGCAAAATTATCTAATACAAAGCCTCTTTTATGAAAGAAAAGTATTGAATAATTCATTTAATTTATTGAATACTAAAAATGAGAAACAGAATGACTGTACAGGTACTCGAAGTACTGTTTTTACTGAATGGTATTGCTTTGGCACCATTGTAAAGTGGAAGAATTATAAGGTGAACCATCGTAAGTCAAGGAGCATCTATATTATATCATATTATATATTTTATATAGACACATCTATACATAAATGTGTGTTTGCACACACACATACACATAGAGGTATACACATATACTTTACAAATCTAAGTATCAACCACTTACCACTTTTACTCTAGGAGTTTTAACCAAACTGCTACAGATGTGATTATGCAGTTAAAAAATTAAGACTCATAGGCTCTTAAATAATGGGAAAAATATTTTAGATAATACACTGGAAGTAGTCTGTTTTATTCAAAGACAGGCATGTGGAACCCTTCCTACACAACACATAGAGAAGAAAGCATTTTCTGATAATTTTGGGTCGAAACAGTATGTATGTTCATAAGAATATAAGAGAAATACAACTCCAGTCTTCTCAGTTCTAAACAGTTTTTAAAAAAGTGAGGAAAGAGATGGCTAATGCAATAGTAAAAGTGTAAATCAAGATTCTACATAAAGATTAAATTCGGAGGAGCTACCAAAAATCTGAGAATATGCGAATATGCTGCAATTTGTATTTCAGTAATGATTCAAAGATATTATTGGCTCAATGTAAATTGTATGTAGTTCAAAACAACAACATCAGTGTGCAATACAGAACTAGAAATTGAGCAAGTAGATTCCTGTTCAAAAGATTTATCTGTGCTGTAGTGTTGTGGAAACCACTGTGGTGACGGTTGTGCTGTCAATAAGATATGTGCATGTGTACGCCCAGACATCTACATGTGAGTACAAACGCACACAGCGTGCGAGGGGATTTGTGTACATCAGTACAGCTGACCACTTCGCAGCACTGGAAGTCAATGCACAGAACGCATTTGCCTGAAACTAATGCAGCGTTCTTTCACCATCCTCTATCTGATTGGTAGGAAGGAGAGCTTATCGACCTTGGGGTATGGAGTGACAGGGTCCTTGAATTATTTCCGTTTCTTTGGGGTCCTTGCTAGTCCTGGCTGAGGTGGGACCCATCTAGCATTCTTCTGGTGATGGCAGGCCTGACCCCATTATTTGTCATTCTGTGAATGTTTGCTGCTGATGTGCCGAAAGCATTCACGACATCCCTTTCTTGGCTTAGCTGCAGCCAGTGTCTCTCTCTGCAGAAAGGCCCCCTAAGCTCTCAGTCCCCCTCAGAGTCTCTGCCCTTCTGCCTTTGCTCCCCTGACCCCAGTGACCACCCCCCTGCGCCTCAACGTCATTGCCTTTGCCACCTGCTGTCCATGGCTGGCCTGGGGAACCCATTCCTCTATAGCCAAAACTAATTTTCTCTAGATTGCTGGTAGATGAGCAGTCATTGGAGGATTTTGCTTTTTGACAACAATAAAATTAGTAGGAATAACTTCATCTATGTAAGATACAAAAGAAAAATAGGTATATCAGTTGTTTAAGAGTAAACTAAAAAGGCATCATCACTTTTCAATCCTAGGATTTTTGTTCTCTTTCCCTCCAGATATACTCACAATACACTCACTCTAAGCTAACAAGCCCTTCTTATCTACCTCATTTCAGTATTTTGCACTCCAAGAGTTTGATATAGCTGAAAGAGCACTGAACTTGACTTTGTACACATTGCTTTTTTAAAAAATTAATTACAATTGAAATATTATTTGAACAAACAAAAGATGGAGTTAGAAAAATGAAAAAGTAATCAAAGACTGTAAAAACTAATGAGATATAGTTAAAAAGAAACCACATAAAAATTTTACAAATCAGGTATGTGTCTTTTTTTGTGGTAAGAACATTCAAAAGCCTCTCTTCTATCCTTTTTTTAGCATATAATGCCTTACTGTTAACCATCATGACCCTACTGTGCAACAGAACACCAGAACTTATACCTCCTATCTAATTGTAACTTTGTAACCATTTTTTGAGCAATTAATTTAACCTCAGTTAAATGGCCTTGATTCGTTTGTCTGTCAAATGGGCATAATGTCTGCCTCACAACACAGCTATGAGCAACACATGTGCAAAGAGTTATAATAAGCAGTCAATGCATCTTACTTTATTTTCTTATTTATTAAAACCTCATATATTTCAGTATATGCCTTATAGATATATTTTAATGAAGTTAGCTCTAAAAGGAGAACAAAAACTCTACCACTATTATATATTACCAATTTAATGTGTTTCTTTCCACACTTTGTCCATATACATACACTCTTAGAGATATAATCAGAATATAAATATTTTATATTTTCCTTTTTTCCTTTAACATTAGACGATGATTACTTTAATATTGCTATATAATCTTTATAGTACCAATTAAATGCCTTTCTATATTAAAGGGTCATTATTAATATTTCCCGAATACTAAACTTTTAGATTATTTCTAAATTTTGTCATGTCAAATGATTTTTGTAATGATTTAAAAAGACCATTTTGAATGTAAAATGCGTACACACACACACAAACTTTTTTATTCTAAGTACCTACAATACACACAAGCACCCTGTACTGAGAGATTTATGGAGCAATGTTTCTATAGAGGAATCTTCTATAGGTCCCTGACATTCTTGTCCTCCACAGATACATCATCTAAAACCTCTGGATGCTCCTTATTTTCCAACACTTATTTATCATACTAACCAAAGTTGCAACAATAGCAATAGCCATTCCAAACTCTTCTTTGTTTTATTAGCAATTGCTCAAACCACTGCAGAACTTTTGCAATCCAGCCCATTGGACAGGAGCTGGAGGTTGAGGGGGCGGGGAAGAAGGGATGGGGCTATATTGAATAACAGCCCTTGGTTCTGCAGAGCTACAAACTTGAACTACAGAAACTGATGAAGTTGTCAAATGGAAGAGGAGAACCATATGCCACCTCACTAGCTCAGCACCAGCTCACGATACCCTTCCCTGGCTGCAAGCGTGCTGGGGTTCACCTGCAAGGCCTCAGACATCTGTGCATCAGTGAGAGGAGACTGGGCACATCCAAATGGCCAACCAGCAGCTGGCCTTCCCTGCAGCTAACACATTTAGCAGTCCTAGTTAAGCAAGTGTCCTTTTGTTTAAATATAATTAATCTCCTTCTAAGTGTTAGGAGTGGGGTGGTTGTGTGTGCTCTTAGGCAAGAATATACAGAGAATAATTATTCCATGTAGCCCAAAAGAGAACAGATATAATTGCTCAGAAGGCAGGTTGGATGTAAGAAGAGGAGAGGGGCCCTGTTTTGAGTAAAGACCATCTATAAACTTGAGAAAGATACAAGGACATCTCGTGCATACAGCATCTTACTTAAAAAACACCTGGTAAACTTCCAAGAGTAGTTTCTATTAGCAATAGAAAGTATCAATCTTTGTAAGAAATCTCGCCTTAATAAATGTAAAATGATGCCTTATTACTGTTTTAATTTTCATTTATTTGCATATTATTGAGATCAAACATTGTGTCCTTCTCACTCTAAATGAACCGTGTCATTGAACTTTTACCATTAGAAGTAACTTGGAAATAATCTGTTTATATCTCCAAGCCCATTTCATAGTTAAGGCATCTGAAGTCCAGAAAGTTAAGTGATTGGTTACGTCGCTTAAACAGATCAGAGCTTAGCATGGAAGGATTTCAAAGTGTAGTCATGTACATTTGTTCTGATTAAGAAAGTTGAAAAAAAAAATCTGCTTTGAAAGATGGGCTCATTGGGGAATCTTTTCTATGCCGTTTTTTACAATGTCCTCAGCCTGTTTTGCCTCCTGGTTTCCGCCTTTTACCCCAAGGCGGTGTTTGCGTGACTCCCTTCTGCCCTCGCCCGGGGCTGCAGCCTAACGAGGGGAGGAGGCCCCAGCCCGGAGCTCTGAAATTGCATCCCGGCTCTCTACCCACTCTCTTCTCCGCGGCCTCCAATCATCTTGATCATTGGTTTGTTTTTCATGGTCTGCCTCCTCCAGCAGAAAGTGAGCTTCGTATGAGCAGGAACCTCGTCTCCCTAAGTCCTGTCAGCATCCCCAACCCATAAAGAATATAGAAGGTGCTCAATAAATATTTGCTTAATGAATGAGAGAATCATCTTATGAAACCTGCCTAATCTCCCCGGTCATCAGTTTTTTCTCATGCGCAGAAGGAGGCCTGTGTGTCGATACGGGACGAGATCGCGCGTGTAAAGCCACCGACTGTGTCGCCTGGCCCGGAGCAGCGCTCGACAGGCTCGCCGCCGGGAGGGGCCACGCCGCCTGCTCAGTGCGGACCCTGGAAGGGAGACCCCCGAAAACTGCGCTGGAGGATACAGAGTAGCTCTGCTGAGATCGTCCGTGAGGACTGGGACTGCGACAGGAAGCCGTGTGCTAGCACACAGCTCACAGGCTGCTGGAAAGGCCTGAGCAACGGTTGGGGGTGGGGACCTGCGGCCTTGGGGGCCCGGGTGGCCTTCTGGATCCTTGAGTGTGGCCTTTTGACTGAATCCAAGTTTTACAGAACAAATCCTTTTAATAAATTGGGGATTGACATGGAGGAATCCTGAAGATCCCTTTATGCACAACAGTCTTCCCATGAGCCCAGCGGAGCCAGAGAGGCCGCTTACGGTGGCCACAGAGCGGTGGCCGCGAGCACGGCTGGGCTCACACTGTAACCCGGTGATAGGCGATCCTTTGCTCTCTAAAACTGCTGTTCTGGAGGGATCGAGAGATGGCTGATGTTCTACAAAATTACCTTATAGCAGAAAAACTGCCTCACTGACAAATTGGCAGAGACTCTAGTCTTTAAAAAATGGAATTAAATAAGTGCTCAGTCCACAACACCAGGTATCAATCGTGGATGGCATTTCAGTTTTGCTCCTGTCTTCCACGGTGCAGCTGGGTGATTGTAACTGGCTGTGGCGTCAGACAGACGGGGCTCTGATTCCAGCTCCAGTGTCCACTCACTGCACGGCCCACGGCACTCGCTGGCCTCTCTACACTTCCATGTCCCCAGCTGTAAAATAAAGTTAGTAATGGTACATCGAGTTGTGAAAATTTAAAAAAGTAAATAAAGAAAACACTATGCCTATAAAGCCCTCAGCCCAATGTCTTGAAATAGGAAGTTCTAAATTAATATTAGGTTTTCCTCCCAAAAATATTGCTATTGGGCAGGCGCAGTGGCTCACGCCTATAAACCTAGCACTTTGGGAGGTTGAGGAGGGAGGAGCCCTTGAGGCCAGGAGTTTGAGACCAGCTTGTGCAAGAGCCAGATCTCGTCTCTGCAAAAAGTATAAAAACTAGCTGGGCGTGGTGGTGCCTGTAGTCCCAGCTACTCAGGAGGCTGAGGCAGGAGGATCACTTGAGCTCAGGAGTTTGAGGTTATAGTGAGGTGTGATGATACCACTGCACTCTAGCCCAGGTGACAGAGCTAGACCAGACCCTGTCTCAAAAAAAAAAAAAAAATATATATATATATATATAAATTGCTAATTTCCACACTATACTCTTATTCATGCTTTATTCCATTCTTGGTCTTTGACATGGTTCCTTTACCATCTGTGTGTATACAGTTTTGATTTCTTCAAAATAATTTCAGTGGACAGTGGAGGAGTGTACAAGGATGAAAGAAAGGTACCCAGGAATGGAAGATTATTGCACCTGGGAAATAGACATAGGGGTTTATTTTACTATGCTCTACTTTTTTATATACTTGAAATTCCTCATGACACAAAGTTAAAAAAAAAAGGGAACCAACATTTATGGCCACTGAAGGAGAGATTTCTGACTCATTGTGGCCTGAGATTTTAGTGTTGGTATTAATTAGAATAATAATATTCCAACTAATTGATGAATTACCAATCAGACACTCAGGGACGCATCTAGCTCTGTCTTTTTAAATTGGTTGCCCGAACTTGACAGAAAGAGGCCCTTCCCCCTCGCTCAGCTGCACACAAGCTGGCACAAAGCTTCTCAGCCCATTTCTGATTTAGGCCCCTCCTGTCCTCATCCTTTTTCTTCTGTTTCTATGTTCCTTTCCCCTCCGATCTGATGCTTGGTGCATCCCCTTTGATAAGAATTCTTCGGAGAAACTTCTGGTCAAACCCACGTCTCCTGGGATGCTAGGAGAGTGCGGGTCTCCCTGTCTCACTCACAGATGTTTTCATCTTCTTGGTCTGGCCCAGCTCTGGCCTGGATTCAGTAGCAACTGGCAGCTGCCCTTTGTGACAGACCCCTCTGGCCAGCAATGTGGTCCTAGGTGGTCCTTGGCTTGTAGGAAAAGCACCTCTCCTTTCCTTTGGCTTCCCTCCTGCAGGAGATGTGTAAAATGGTCTCTGGTCGCCTCAGATGGCAACCACAGCTCACCTTCTTCTTCCTCAGCTGACTGCAGAAGCCCACACAGGTGACAGCTTGTCAGGGATTTTCTTGGATGACATAGATTTTTCCAGTTTTTCTTTAGCTCTTATTTGTAAGAGCCTTCCTCAAGATATTTAAAATAGTAACACGACAGAATACAAGGTCCAGGATTAACTTTCGTTCATTCATTCATTCAAAAACAACAAAAATGAGCACCTTCATGTGGCAGTCACTATTCTGGACACTTGAGACACATCAGGGAAAATGAAACCAAACAGACAATGATTTTTACCCTCTTTGAACTTACATTCCACTGGGAAGAAAAATGAAATAAATGTAATAAGTAAGCAAAGTCTGTAGCTTGTTTGAAGATGCAAAGGGATCTGAGATGTAAAGCAGGGTGAAGGGAGCTGGAGTGCTGGGCGTGGAATCTGCAGGTGGACAGGGCAGCCTTGATGGGAATTCATCATTTTTGTAAAGACTGAAAGATGTGAGGATGAGCTAACTGGATGTTAAAGGGAAGAGTGATTCTGGCAGAGAGAGCAGGCCCTACCGAGAGAAGTGAGTAGGGTTTGAGAGGCAGGAGTGAGAGGGCCACAGAGGAGGGGAGGCACGAGGGTAGGAGGCCTGGTGCACCAGATGCATTGGAGGGACTCTGGGTTTTCCCTTGCAGGGTTTGAGGCAGAGGAATGGCATGACTGAATTTAGCTTTTAAAAGGATCGGGGCCAGGTGCCTGTGGCTCACGCCTGTAATCCTAGCACTCTGGGAAGCTGAGGTGGGTGGATCATTTGAACTCAGGAGTTCGAGACCAGCCTGAACAAGAGTGAGACACCGCATCACCCCCCCCTCCCGCCCCCGTCTCTACTAAAAAAAAAAAATAGAAAGAAAATTATCTGGACAACTGACAATATATAGAAAAAATTAGCTGGGCATGGTGGCACATGCCTGTAGTCCCAGCTACTCGGGAGGCTGAGGCAGAAGGATTGCGTCAGCCCAGGAGTTTGAGGTTGCTGTGAGCTAGGCTGATACATGGCACTGTAGCCTGGGCAACACAGTAAGATTCTGTCTCAGGAAAAAAAAAAAAAGGATCACTGTGGTTTCCTTCATACTTAGAAAGTTTTTTAAAAAAAAAACATTACAAGCTGTCTATAAGTGAATGCGCTGGAGGCTTAATGCACTGTTTTGAGTTGGGCTTGTGGTGAAAGCAGACAACTTTTAGTTGATTTAGTACAGGCACTTCATCGAAACTAGAGAAAGCATCCAGCTGAAGTTCCCATACTCACTTCCACCGCCCGCTGCTGGTCTATGCTTGGTTGGGGGGGCTGTGATAACAGCCCGCTTATGCTGCCCCAGAGGCACGACGGCAGCGAGGAGGCGCTCTAGCAGCTCCCACTTCCTACTACAAGCATGGATGATGTCAAGTAACGGATACTGTCAAAATCTTCTCCAACAAATCTTTGACTCAGGAATTTAGTATAGATCTTGGAAGATGAAAATGATCACTTTTATAAAAAGAATCAATTTGCTCTTAGATATAGTAGATAAAGACTAAGCCAGTTTGTTTTATACATCTTAGTTTTTGAATAGATATAAGAATGACATTATGGAAAATCATAAAATATGCTGGATATGGAGTAAGGATGTAATAAATACTTTTTTAATTGAGTTGGATTTTAGCCAATATAGTATAATATCCATTAACAAGAAAACAAACCACCACATTGCTTGGAGAATGTGAAAAGTTGCCCTGGCAACTCTCATCTATTTAGTGGTCACATTGATCTGACATCATGTTGATTTCCTACAGAGTTAATTTCTCACTTCTCCAGACTGTAATGTCAGGACCGTTGCACATCTTTTTGCTTCTTTACCAAAAATATCACCACAGTCCAAGTGCTAATAGCTAAAAGGCATGAAATCTATGACTGAATTAACCTCTGTATTCCATTTTAACAATTACACAAAAAGAAAACTAAGCTAGAAACTGCTTTTACAATATAGGTTGAGTAAGTTAATTTTATTTTATATCATCATTAGGTAAAAGCATATCACTAGTAAAGTTTGATATTTAGGCTTCAAAGAGTGGAAAAAGTTACTGGGTAAGTTTAGGGAGGTGATATCAGAGATAATAGGACCATCTTGAGAAAGAAGATTTGGATATTAAAACTCAGGAATTCCAAAAGCATACGGCCTCTTCTCCTAATTCAGTTCACCAGGACATGAGTTCAGAACTGCTGACACTAAGCTGGATACTTTTAGAGAAATCATAGCTTTTCTGGGCATCAATTTCAAGTGCCAAGAAAACACAGACCTTGAGATTGTTTAGAGAATTGAGCGAGATACCTTGCTTAAACCAGAGTAAATTTTAGCTAGAACACACTAGAAACCAGGGGCTGCTCAGGTGTGAGAACATAACTATAGTGACTGGTAAACAGCCACCACCCCAACTCTCCTAGGGCTCACCCCTACCTGCTGGCCAAGCCTGCATCTCCCTTGGGACCCCTCCTACCCGATCAGCGTGCATGCTCAGTAATTGTTCGTTATAACAAGGACTTGTACACAGCACATATCCAGTGCATGATTGCCAACTTGTTAGTAATCCTTGTGGAAGTACTTTTAATAGTTAGAAATGGCATATAGTTATTAAATGTTATTTTATCTTCACAAATATATAATCATTTTGAGGTTGTTGTCCCTTAAAAAATGAATAGTGTTTAATATCATTTCTATCCAAATACACACAGGACACACCAATGAAAAAGTACAAAAGCACGAGTCACACCAGCCAAACTCACTTTGAGCCACGTGCCAGATCTGGAAGGTGCCATACAGCTGCCACTGCAGCCCTTTAAGGAGGCACATGCCACTGCTGGGGAGGTACTTTTCACTCCCTCTCTTTTAATCCTTAAATGGCTAACTAGCCTTTGCCCACACCAAACCAAAATTAGTCATTGACAAAAGATGCCTTGGCTCGTCCAGTTATATTTAAATTTCAGACTTTTTGTACCTCTGCTGGTGTATCCTCTGCTTCCTGTGCTGTCTTCTTCCGCTCAGTGTTCATGTGTGATGTTAAACGAATGGCTCTGTCTCCACTGGGGTGTCAGCAGTCATCTCAAATTTAGCAAGTCCAAAACCCAACCACTCATCCGGCCTCCACCCCAGCCTATTCCCTCTCTTAGTAAATAACAATTTTATCATTGCTGGCTTTCAAAGACAACAAATCCTTTGAAGCTGGTTTGCTTTTGCTCTGTCTCCTACCCCATCCACACATCCAAATACTGACCTCTACAAAGTATCCCAGAAATTGAAAACTTCCTTTGCCATTTTCTCTTGTTTGGATTACTACAAGAGATTCTTGTAATAATCTCTAGATGCCTATATATTAACCTAATACTCTACTATCTACCGTCAAAATGTCAGGCTGGGAAGCTTTAAGCACTTCCAAGCTGTGAGAATATTGCACAATCCTCCATCCTGGTCTGGGAGCCTACTCTTGCCGAGTCCCACTGGCTTTCTCTCTCCTTGCACTCCTCTCCTTGTCCTCCCTAAAACTAGCCAGACACACCTTTTGGCACTTGCTACTCCTTCTGCATTGAATATTTCTCCCTTAGATTGTCTTGCTTCCCTCTGGTCAAATGTCACCTTAAAAGTAAGGTCTTTCTTCTCCTCCCTTTATAAAAGAGCAAGCCCTCGCACAGTGCAGTGTGTCACCTGCCCCTGCCTCATGCTTTATCTTTTCCAAGACACTCACCACTATCTGAAATATTATATATTTGTTAATTTTTTATATGAACCTCTGTCTTTCTAACAGAATAAGCTCCAGCAAGGGAGGCAATTTTTTCCTGTGTCTATCACTATATTCCCAGTGCTTAGAACAAAGCTTCTTAGTAGTAGTCAATGTGTTGTTAAATGACTGGGTAGTGTCTACCACATACCAAGTGCTAGGGATGCAGAGATCTTAGGAATGGTCCTTTCTCTCAGAGCACTCATGGGTTTCTCTCCATATGTCCGGGCTGAGAACATCCTCCCCACATATCCCACATGTCCTATATATTGTGTAATTTTTTCCAAAGCTGATTTACCTACATGTATATTCCCTCAAGCAAGTGGCACTAAGACTAGATATGGTTCTATCCCAAAGGTGAATGAATTCTTAAGATAATTTTGGAGTATAAAAATGGAGAAAAATATTAAATTTGTCCTTACTTGCAAATATGTTCAGAAAAGCTGATTAGTTCTAAATTATCTCAGTAGTAGTCACTAGCTAATTAGAAGAATAATTGAGAAGATTGTATTAAATTAAAGCTGAATATTTATGAAAGACATGTTTATTTGGAAAGTTGGTTAAAAGAAAAAATGGAATGTGAATATTGAGGACTAGTACTGTGGATGCTTCTTTGAAAAGTCCTTTGTGTAGTGACTGCTGTTGACTATGGGGAATCCCAACTCAAAATACGAGAAGAGGGTCTGTGGAGTAATGGGTTGCATCCAATTTGAAAGCACTTGGCCAAAGTGCACATGTAGAAGAGGTCACACCAGTAACCCTGTAACTCACCATCCAGTGTGTGAGTCTATATCAAACATTCAATCAAAAATTATGTCTTAAACCCCTCCTAGGACGGATGAACCATTATTTTTAATTAGAATGCTCAGGTTTTTTCCTAAACAATAATATCAAATATGCACTATCTGAAATGAGTCTACACCCCATAAAGATTAATTTGCAAAAGTTCTCTGTCAATTTTTCTAAGTAAGGTTTTATAAAATTGCTATTTTACATGGCCAATGAATTCTGCAAGTCAAAATAAAATTATTTGAAATGCTAATGTTATTCTGTATTTCTGATTAAGGCAACCAGATTAATTTTGTACTTATTTGCAATTTATAGCAAAATATGTATTCATTTTTGCCACTCTGTCTACTTGGTACAGTTGCTAAACATTCCTATCAATATTGCAGACAAGATGGAGCACCTGATTAATCCAAATATCCAAACATAGTTTGCCTGATCTTGGCTAATTTATCTTATATTGACAAAAATCAAAAGTACTTAAGAAGTAAGCATACAAAATGTTACTCACCATCTTGTAAATGTCAACCTTATTGGGAGGCAGTATTATGTGTGGAATGCTTGCTTGAATTAAATTTCCCAGCATAATTGAAAATATGTTTTAATAAATCTTACATATTAAAAATAATCTGGTTGCAACAGGACAAGAAAAATTAGACTCATTTGATAACATTCTCATTTAAATACTTAGCACTATGCTTGTACTCAATGATTATATCAAGTAAATCTTCCAAATTCACAGTAAAAATGTAATTGCCTGAGAAATAATATAATAAAAAACTGAATAAAAAATATATGAAGTTTGCATTACAACTATAGAGCAAGTCAATACCAAAAGAATTGATATTGTTTGTTTGATATTGTGGAGTTATAATTTGAAACTGTTTATGTTGCAACTATGAAAATTTATGGCTTGGTATCAAAAATTGCAGTGTTATAAAATTCACTCCTTCCTATCTCTTAAAGGCACAGAGTAAAATTGTAAAATCAATCTTTTATTATGGATAAGTTAAAGTAAATAAAATCTTCCTGGGGAAACATAGATTCAATACCATTCCTTGTATTTTCTTCAACTCTGTCCAAGAATATGTTCCTTGATCATTGTTTCTCATGATGAGAGTGTCTTCATTTTTGTTAATATCTTAAAAATGGATTTCATCCACAACTTTATCCACCTGCCTAATTTTACCTCATAGCCAATACTTGGGTTGACATGATATCCCTGAGAACCTTTCTTCTGAGCCTTCCAGAGAAAATCACTCTTCTCTCTTGGCTCTATACATGTGCAATTATTAAAGTACCAATTATACTATGTTTCTAAAATTAGATGATCTGCTTCTTCAGTTGATAGTGAGGTCTTTGAAAGTGTAGATCAAGTATTCATCATCACTGAAACTCCAGAACCTTGTATATTACTTAATGCTTAGAGGTAATTCAATACATGCTTGTTGGGTTTTTAAATGAAATAGAATTGAATTGAGTGTATAAAGCAGGAAGCTTGTTTTAATATGCTCTAGAAGGGTTCTTAATATCTATTTATCCATCTTGCCAGAAGTGTGAAAAAGTTTGTGGGATTATAAGAGCAAATAGACATCTTGCAGATAGAACAACAAAATGCCTGGAAAACCACTGTCAGAGGAGACGCTGTCACTTGCTCAAATATCCATTCCCCAGACATTCACCAGCCACCTCACATATGCAGCATACTCAGCTCACTTCTAGCAATATGAAGACCTCCCTTCTCCCAAGGGTCTTCAATCCTGGTGGGAGGTGTGAAGTTTTGTTGCAGTACACAACCTGCACAGGGATACTGCATTTCTTCTCCTGAGCAGTTGTTTCACCCAGAACATCATTTCTTGTATTCACTCTAGTACAAAACCAGACCAAGATGTTAAATTAATGGGGATAAAACATCAACAAAGAGCTTAAATGTCTGGACCCTGGCAATTCCCAGTAAATCTCAGGCTTTCGATAACCATTGACTTCCCCATCAAAGTTGGGTTGTCCCGCGTGAACCCGATGAGCATATGCTGCCCTTTCTGCCTCTGCCTCAGAGTCTGCAGGTCCTCTGCTAGTGGGAGCCAGGTGCCACCCAGCCCCGTCTCAACACAAAGCTCCCTCCGGCCCTCTAGTTGGTCCTTACACAAGGGAGGAAGTACTGCACTCTCAAATTATCCCCTGCCTGCTAGCCACTCTCCAATGACATCTTAGGTTCTTGCTGGGCACCCTGTGACGCTGAGCAGGTGTCATTGTCACTGTTGGGGAACAGGGTTGCTACAGAGGTCTTCAGTGTGAATTGCTGTGCACTCAGGGCTCTGTCTTCACTCTGTGAATCCATGTGTTGGGTTATTTGCTTTTCTCTTTTCCACAGAACACTTACTGGGTTCAGACAGAGGCAAGCAGAGCAGATGTGACCTCTGTTTTTATGAAGTTCACATTCCCTGGACATGGAATGGATGTTAGGTCCCTGTGACTTGGCTCGTGTTCTTTTCTCTCTTCCCCTTATGGCTTTGAAAAGGGTAAGCATGAATGCCCACTACTTTTGGGAAAGTGTATGTGTGTGTGTGTGTTTGTGTGTGTCTCCATGTCCACTTTCCAAACATATACACAAACACACACACACATCCCCCTAATACACTAAGTATTTTTTTGTTGTTTTTCTCTATCAAAAACTTTCTAGCTACGTGTGTTTCTTTCTCTCTACCACTTCCAACATGTAGCATGGTATCTAGAACACAGCCATTCTTCAGTAAGCACCTGTTGAGTGATGCATAAATAAACAAATGAACAAACAAGGAACCCAGAATTGCAATCACTCACTTGTATGGGAGCAATTAAACTATTTTTAGAAATGTGGAAGTTTGTAGTACTATTCATAGATATTGACTAACTCCTCCTGCATGACAATTACACTTTCTCAGCCCCATGGGCTCAGCCTGGGCCACCTGACTTGCTTCGGCCAATGAAAGGGAGCAGAAGTGATGTTACCCACTCCTGAGCACAAGTCCTAAAAACAGTTGTGTGGTTCCATCATCTGTTTTCCCCCGTGCTCTGAGGCCAGCATGACCCACTTGGGGGTTTCTCTTCACTAGACTCAGGGTACAGGGGATATGGAATCCCAGCTAAACTCACAGATGACATGAACAGAGGGCAAGAAATAGACCTTTGCTGTTTTAAGGCATTGAGATATAAGTTCAATTTGTTTGAACCACAGTGAAATTTAGTCTAAGCTAACTGATTAATGGAATATCAGGGACTTGCTTATTTGACAGAGGAATTATCCAGAGCTCCTAACAGTCTGAGAGCCTGGAATTGCAGAAGGAAGAAGCTATCACTCCCTGAGAATCCTCTGGGCATTGAGTATTAGATACTCTTACATTTATAAGTCTTACAACCATATTGAGGTTGGGTATATCATAGCGCACAGACGAAAAAGCAGACTCCATTCATGATTGTAATTATGCTTGTTGAGTTTTCGCTGTGTGCCGGCTCTACGGAATTTAGTGTTTATGATTATCCCAGAGTCAGTGACTCACATAGGTATAGAGACCTTACTCCTTGGCTTTTCATTCCACACGTGTGCTTTTGTGCGCATGTGTGCGGGCTGGCAGGCTGTGACACAGTGAGAAGCATATCGTTGGTCTTCGCCCCTGGTACCTGACACAGAGCTCCTAAAACTCGTGGCATTTTCTGAGTGACAGGGCTGAGAGGATCATCCTTTGTTATTAATAATAAGCCCCTTTCAACCATGCCTGAGTGTGAGGTGACTCTTGGAAGATGAGGTCTAGTTGCCAGAGGAACCAACCATATGATTATAGGACTGAACTTTCAGGCTCACTCCCAACCTCTGGGGAGGGAAGAGAGGCTGGAGATTGAGTTCAGTCAGGTGGCCAATGATTTAATCAGTCGTGCCTATGTCATGAAGCCTGAGCAGTGGCGTTCGGACAGTTTCCAGGTCAGTGCTGAGAGGGCGGCGCACCTGCGGAGGGCAGGGAGACTGCTGCACCCATGCCTTGCGCTGTGCACCTCTTCCATCCAGCTGCTTGTCTGTATCCTCCTCAATATCCTGTACTGTAAGCCAGCAACTTAAGTAAACTATTTTCCTGGGGGTTGTAAGCTTTTACAGCAAATTATAGAGCATGAGGAGGGGGTTATGAGAACCTCCGATTTACAGCCAGTTCCTCAGAAGTGGAGGTGACAACCTGGCACTTGCAATTGGTGTCTGAAGTGGGGGCCAGTCTTGTGGGACTAGCCCTTAAACTGTGGGTCTGTGCTATCTCTGGGGAGTTAGTCTCAGAATTTCATTAAATTGTAGGACACCCTGTTGGTGCCCACAGAGAACAAGAAAATTGCTTGGTTAGAAAACCTACATAATTAGTGTTAGAAGTGCCTTGAATGTATTTTTCCTTTGACAGTGCAAAGGCAGGTGGGGCAGGCAGAAAACCATGGTTGCTCATACCTATGGCATCATTGAGTTTTGTAAAGTAGTTCACTTTCCAACTCTGTATCTGACTTTCTTATTTGTAGAATAAGCGATGATGCATTCTATATCAGGATACAATTATGAAAATAAGTATCAAACACAACATGAAAATCCTTTGAAAATATAATCTCCTCTCTATATGTCAGTTCCCTCTGTTAGAATTGGCACAGGCAAAGGAGCAGCTGACTCTCATTGTTCCTACTGAGTCAGTAGAGCGTGGATGGAAGACAGACATCTTCACATGCACATGTGTCTGGTGGAGTAAGAAAGAAAAGTAAATGTAATTTAAATTTAAAACTTCCAAGAGCCCATAATTTCCCAATCTCAAATAGATAGGGGAAAATGATTCATAGGCTCTTTTTATTAAATGAAAAGAGGGAAATCAGAACGCAAATAAAGACGTAGCATTTAATGGCATGCTTGCTGAAGGAAATCTCACTTGGAATCACTAATGCACAACATCGGGAAGTGTCTCAGAGATTCACAGAGCAACACTCTCATTTTATGGTGAGGAAACTGATACAGGATGAGGGGAGAGTAACTTTCCCAGAGTCATTCTGGTAATTGGTTCACCTACGACAGTTTAATAATTTCAGTACACTGAGTTTTGTTGAGCTGGGATTTTGTACTCAAATAAAATAGTGTTAAAGTAAATACCCCTTTTCTGTCCCTAATTATAATGCAGGTAGTCATTGGAACTCATCTGAGTTCTGTGCTACTAGAAATCTACACCTTGCAATTCACATTTTTAATTTATTCTAACATTTGTCCAGTTACAGTCTAATTTATTCCTTATTCAGTACAAATCACAACTGAATTCTGATAAGCAAATGGTATCATATCAGGAAGCAAAAAGATTCCTTAGGAGAATAATATCCTTGTGTTTACTCTTTATAAGTCTGTCTTTCAAATCTTGATTACATTAGATTAATGATCTAACTTTAGAGCTCAGAGGACAAAATCATTATATGCCAACACAGCTTATAGGCCATCTAAATACAGGCTAAAATTTTAATGAGCATTGAGAAGGTCCCTCTGAGTTAGGATTTATGAAAAGAATTCATGAGTGTTTTAAGTGAACAATGTTTGCATTGGGTTAAAGTGAGGCATTAGATGCCTGATATACTTTGAATTTTATAAGGCACTTCAAGCACCAGGCAGGAATGCTGACTCTAGTTAAAGAGTACTATTATTTGCAAAAGTACAAACATCGTTAATAGTTATCCTTTAAAATAATAATTTAAAAAACAATAATAATAGAAGGAAGAAGTTGATATTCATTAACACTTTAGCATAAATTTATCTGTTAGCATACTAACATAACCTCAACAGTTGGTTCTTTAAAGGGAGTGAAGGATAGGACCTTTTAGGAAAGGCAGGCCTGGATGAGATAACAGAGTGGAGACTCCAGCCAGCTAGACAGCAGATGTCAGGACATCGGAGAGAACCACAAAAATGAATTAGGGGGAGACCAAAGAAAAACTTCAAAGATTTGCTTAGTTCCTGTCTACAGAAAAAAAGTGATTCTAAAATCAATTAATCACAAATCATTCAAAGTATATAGTATACAAATTTGCCTTCAAAGTAAGACAATCCAAAGAGAGAAAATCATAAGTCTTGTCATTTCAAAGACAAAAAAAAAAGCCTCAAAAAATGAAAAATAAATTAAAATTAAAATATGAGCATACTTAGGTACTTTCTTTGTATTTTGGATATAGGATCACTCATTCCCTCATAAATATCTATTGATATTTACTCTAAAATTGCTCTGTTAAAGTCTCAAGGGATTGAAAATGTATTTTTTAAAAATGAAAAAACGTGCATCATACTCTCAAGACCTCTACTCCAATACAGAGTAATAGTAAGACAAGTATTTATGAGAGCCATAAGGAATGCTTTTGGAGTTCACAGGAGACAGAGAACCTTCCACATGGATAAATCAGGGATACTTGATGACAACAAAGGAGGCATCAAAGTGACACTGTGGTGGTGGTCTTCTTTCTTTCTTTATTTTTTCAGAATACTATAGGGTACAAATGTTTGGTTACATGGATTCCTTTTGTAATGTTTGAGTCAAAGTTATAAGTGTGCCCATCACCCAGGTAGCGTACATTGTACCTGTTAGGTATAATTTCACCCATGCTTTCCTCCCCCCTCCCACTTGCACGATTTCCATTGAGTTTTACTTCCATCTGTGCACATGAGTGCTGACCTGTTAGTTCCCATTAGTAGTGAGTACATGTGGTGTTGTTTTTTTTTTTTCATTCTTGCAATACTTCACTTAGGAGGATGATCTCCAGTTCCATCCAGATTGCTGCAAAGAGTATTAGTTCTCTTCTGTGGCTGAGTAGTACTCCATGGTATACGTACACCACATTTGATTAATCCACTCATGAATTGATGAGCACTTGGGGTGAGTCCACATATTTTCAATTGTGAATTGTGCTGCAATAAACATTCTAGTGCAGGTATCTTTTTGATAAAATGACTTGTTTTCCTTTGGGTAAATACCCAGTAATGGGATGGCTGGATCAAATGGTAGATGTACTTTCAGTTCTTTGAGGAATCTCCATACTATTTTCCATAAATATTGCACTAGCTTGAAGTCCCACCAGCAGTGTATAAGCATTCCTATCTCTCTGCATCCATACCAGCATCTATTGTTTTGGGACATTTTGATGAAATCCATTCTCACTGGGGTTCGGTGAAATCTCATTGTGGTTTTGATTTGCATTTCTCTGATGGTTAGTAACATTGAGAATTTTTTCATATGTTTATTGGCCATTAGTCTATCTTCTTTTGAAAAGCTTCTGTTCATGTCTTTTGCCTACTTTTTAATGGGGCTGTCTGATTTTTTCTTGTTGATTTGCTTGCATTCTTTCTAGAATCTAGGTATCAGCCCTTTATCAGATGTATAGCATGCAACTATTTTCTCCCATTCCATAGGTTGTCTATTTGCTCTGTTGATTATTTCCTTGGCTGTGCAGAAATTTTTTTAATTTAATCAAGTCACATTATTTATTTTTTGTTCTTGTGATTGCACTTGGGGTCTTCATAAATGCTTTGCCTAGGCCAATATCTAGAAGAGCTTTTCCAACCTTTTCTTCTAAAATTCTTGCAGTTTCATGGTGGTGTTATTATTATATTTTTTTCTAAGATTTGGGCGTGGGAATGAGTCTCTCTTGGTCAGATTCTGGCTTTATCACATGCTAGCTGTTCACTCCTGGTCAGGTTGGAAAGCCCTTAGAACAGTGCCAAGCACAAGTGAGTATTTGGAGAGTGTGGTCCATTGTTGTATTCCTCTGCAGCAAACTTCCAGCAGTCCGAGTTGATGATGTGGGTTATAAGGGAAAGGGGGAGAAGTTCTGTTGAGGGCAGTCTGCATGAACATGCCCCGAGCACAGTCATAGAACATAACTGAGCAGACAAGGAAGCTGAGAAGCAAAGCTGAGAAGCAAAGCTAAGCTGGGGGTTCTGAACACCTATTGCATTTATCTGCTTCCCTTTTATAAGGAAGATCATTTCACACCTCACATTACACCAATTTATGGACATGTCATGGTCCCTACACGACTGGCATCTGAGAAAGGGTGGTTAAATGCACGGGTGGGTGCTTGTTACATAACACAATAAAACACACAGGAATGGTTTTGCACAACCTCCAAATCTTAAGCCTGGGCTCTACTAAGCTTCATGTCCCACTTTTCTTCCATTTTCATCTTCAATTTTAATCTTCTGCAACATTTCATTCTCCCTGCTTGTTCACAGACACCATAGCCAGTCCCATTACTTGGCCTTCTTCCAAGTCCATTCCTGTGTGTGAATACTCTCTTTTGCTTACTAAATTATGAACCTAGCCTCAGGGCTCAGGAGAAACCCATTTTCTCTGGAAGCATTCTCTCACAACTGCATTTCATGATCATCTTCCTGCAGTCGTATCTCTCCAGATGAATTTTTTAATATGACACAGGTCCATACAGATGGATATTTCTATATCTGTCTGTGTGATTCATGCAGGTCATGTACCTGTAATTGGCCTCTTTGGGGGTTTTTGTGTGAATTTCTTTTTGGTGGCTCTCTAGTCCAACTACTATGACAACTTGCTTCAAAGAGGCAATGTGAACAAATATCTAATTATCTGTTTCCTCACCAATGTTACATTTTAGGGTCTAATTTGAAATTGCAGCAGTAGTTCCATCTATAACATCTATGAGAGTTAGCTGAAGTGTAGCCATTCTCAGTGCTGATCATAAAACAAACCCATGCCTTTGAGCACATACCACTGGCAGGTACCACAGCTTTAAGAGGATGGATCTTACATTCAGACACCGTAGTTCCTGCTCCCAAGACACAAACATAGGTGTCTACTGCTTCATATAAGGGTCTCCGTAAGCCCCCATTGAATGTGTGTCTTTCAGAGGGTCAAAAAGTTACAGAAAACTGTTTTTTTAAATTAAAATCAAAACAGATAATTATTGTGTATACTGCAAATGGCATATAATTTTTAAAATTTAACTTGAGACTTGAGGAAGTCTGCAGATTCCAGCAGCTGTTTCAGGCAAGCACCATGTGCACTCTGGAGTAATTTGTTCTCCTTCATTGGGGAAATAACAAAGAGTTGGGAAGAACCCTATGCAGATGTCTCTACCTCATGGAGGATGCCTTGAGCCTCCAGTTGAACAACCTCCCCCTGTGTAATGGATACCGTCAGGAACTGCCCTGAGTGTCCGAAAGAGAATTTTAATGTGTTCTTACCCACATGCAAATATCGGTGCGAGCACTTTCAAGACAGAAATCCACCGTGTCCTGCCTTGCCATTGTAATTAGCCAAACAGTTTTGTTTAATTAGAGTAAACGTGTTTGGAATGCCATAATTACTTGTTGGTAAGGAATACATTTGCTCTAATTAAGTACTCATTAGAAATTCAAAAACCACTTAATATTAGCAATTAAAACCGAAACTGTACTTTGAGATTGAATTCCCCAAGTCAGTAAACTAAGCAGCTTGATACACTCTAGTCCCAAATTTTACTTACCTGACTGCAGCTCCGGAGGGCACAGAGGGAAAGAGACAGTAGCAGACTTAATTGGAAAACATGTAGTGGGAAGACCAAGGTACTGAACAGTCAACCCCCGTGGAAGTCACCAACGCAGAGGGGTGGGCAGAGATCCTGAAACCATTTGTTTAGAGCAAAGCATGCAGAAAGGAAGGTGGGAGGGAAGAGAGAGAGGGAGGAGAGGAAGGAAGTAACAGTTACTCATCCAGTAAATAACTGGGCCCTTTCAATGTGCAGAACAGCCCAAGTTCACACACACAACAGACTTAGGAGGAAATCAAGTGTTTGTGCCAAACAACAGCAGGATAACATGATAGTTAATACATGACAGAAATTCATGACTCAATACTATAAATCTCATTAGGCAAAATATGATAAAATGTCACATAAATAATAGGGGCCAGGAGACTTACCAGCTATTTCAAACGGGCAGCATTTCCACAGAGGAGAAATCATCAGGCAGCTTTGTCAAATGGGCAGGATGTTTGTTTTTGGTTTGTGTGTGTGTTTCTTTTGACTAAGAGAGGAAAGGGGACTGTGTTCTTAAGTAAGAACACAGGGTCATGCATATATAATGCATTTTTGAAACATGTATTTTGGGTTTCATTAAGAATGCAATTATGTAAAATTTTGGCCAGGTGGCTTTTTGCCACATTGTTTGAAAAAAAATTATTTGATTTTTCTTTGAAATGCCAATGAAGATATTTTGCCAGCTCAAACAAAACAGGGCAATGTGTAAAGATAATAATTATGTTTGGATAAGGACTGACGCACACACATCCGTTTAGGACTTGAACTTCTCTATTCACTTCTCCCTTTTCTTTTCATAAAGGCTTCCAGAATTGTATGTTTCAATCACTGGAATGAAGTTAACATATTTTGGTTTTCTTTTAAAGCTATGCCAAGCTTTGGTGACAATTCCCACTCAATAAACACTATGTGTTTTCTCTTTAGACAGATGCCACATTTTTTACAGGGAGCTATTGTTCTATTTTCTAATTCATTCCTTTCTATGTCATAAATCTTGGCAAAGGAAGGCTGTGTCTACATGTACAACTAATTTGACTGTTTTGACTGAACGGAGGGGCTATTACCTGCTTGCTGATAACTTAGTTAAATAGCTAGCTGTCAAAATGATCCTGCTGGCTGGGTGTTAACTCACAGCAAGCGTGACTGAGAGGGGCTCTGTTTCACTGCTGGATAAGGACTCCAATGACAGAACCATGACTCTAGACAGAGGCTGTCTGTTCCTGGTGGTGCCAGCTTAACCACCATTTATTTAATGGTGCAGTTTCCACTGATTAAATGAACATAATAGTTTTAATAATTTGTCTTGGTTTTGGAAAATTGCTTTGCCCATTCATTTATTTATGTACTCATTTAATGACTACTTTTTCAGTATGCTTCCATAATTCAGATTCAGTGCCTTCCTCAAGGCACCCACAATTCAGTGGCGAGAGAGACTGGCTCCTTCTCAGCCTCGGTCACGGACAGGCTACACCACTTCGGCTCTTCCCAGAAATGCCTGGAGCTCTCGGGATCCCCTCATCAATCCTTTCTTTCTTATTATTTTACGGTTCTTCCCTCAGCGATTTCCATGTATCAAATTACCACCTGAATGCTGATGACTCTACAATTTGTCTCTCAGCCTACAGTCTTCTATATATCCAGCTGTCTTGAAAACACCTCTGTGTGTGCGTTTCTCAGGCACCTAAAATCCATCCCTCACATCTCCCCCGTCTTTCTCTCCAAGCCTGTGCTCTGCCCATCAGTTCCTGCCTCAGTGAGCTGCCCCACGCGTGCAGCTGCCTACGCCGGACCTCTCATCAGTGGCCTTAACTCTTTTCTCAGCCTCAGGTAGTGCTTTTACTGAATCACCATGAAAAGTTTATCATACTCCCTTTCTACATCTCAAATTCATCTGCTTGTTTCATTCCCATTGCCTACACTTTAGCTCAATTTCAGGCAACCTAAAATTTATCTCTGAACATAAACAAACTTCAAAACAGAGAAGACACTGCAGCCTGGTCCTCTCCAATTCATTCTCTGCTGTGCAAAAAGGAAGATTTCTCATGTGTTTAAAATCCTGATATTTATATCATACATATAAACATAATGTTTGATCATCATGAAAAACTTAAGTCTCTTGTAAGCAACTCATGGGTCAAAAGATATTAAAAACCCAAATTGGAAAATTTCTAGAAAACAATGATGATGAAAACGTTACATTTCAGAACCAAGAAGCAGCAAAATAAATGCTCAAGTAAAACATTATTTCAAATCCTCATCAAAATATACAAGAAATAATGAAAGTGAACAAATTAAGCATCTCACTAAAAATTAGCACAAAAAGCTGAAAAATAACCAAATTAACTGAAGAAGAAAAGAATTCTTGAAGAAAAAACTCATCAGTAAATAAATGTTATTTCTTTAAAGAAATCTGAAATTCATAAAACATTAGTTTACCTGAGGAAAAAAGGGAAATAACACAAAATAAACAAAAATGGTTATGACAAGGGAAAACAATGAATGATACAAGAACAGTAAAATAAAAAAAAATGAGAAATTTTTCCTTTTTGCAAACTCATAGCAAATAAATAGAAAACTGGATGAAATGAATAACATTTTAACAAAATATTACTTAGGAAAACTGACTTCATAATAATAAAAACTAAATAGATTAATTTCCATGAAAGAAGTAGAAAACTCTGACAATAGTATATTGTTAAAAGAATTTGATAGGAGAATTCTACTGAAAAAAATGCATAATTCTCTACTTAAATTGTTTCAGCATGTAGATGGCAACAAGGCCATTTCTGAATTATATTAATGGAGAAAATATTATATTGATTCAAAACATGAAAATGATTGCAGAAAAAGGAAAGCTACAGACTAATTTCTTTTATGAAACCTCATTCTAGGAATTCAAGCATGGTTCACTATTAAGAAATACAGTAATACAATTGATTATATTATTTTATTTTATTATAAAAATTAAATGAGACTCTTTATAGAAGCTGAAAGAGAATTGACAACTTTTAACTACATTCTTGACACAACAACCACAATGAATGCAATATGGCAGAAATTCATGATTACATACTTATATATAATTAAGTGTACCCCACACACACACACAAACACATACCCCAAATCCTGACTATTGGAGGGACACACCCTTATGATACCCCACTTTTTCAGGTCAGGGACAAAACAAAGATGCCCACTCTCTCCCAACTTCTTTTTTTCTTTCTTTTTTTTTTTTATTTCAGCTTATTATAGGGGTACAAAAGTTTAGGTCATGTATATTGCCCATGCCCCCTCTTCCCCCTCCCCCCCAAGTCAGAGCTTCAAGCGTGTCCATCCCCCAGACAGTGTGCATCGCACTCATTATGTAGGTATACACATATATCCTCCCCCCCACATCTGCCTGACACCCAATTGGTGTTATTCCCAAATGTGCACTTAGGTGATGATCAGGGAAACCAGTTTGCTGGTGAGTACATGTGGTGCTTATTTTTCCATTCTTGGGATACTTCACTTAGTAGAATGGGTTCCAACTCTTTCTAGGAGAACATAAGAGATTCTATATCACCGTTATTTCTTACAGCTGAGTAATACTTCATGGTATACGTATACCACATTTTGTTAATCCACTCATGTATTGATGGGCACTTGGATTGTTTCCACATCTTTGCAATTGTGAAATGTGCTGCTATAAACATTCGGGTGCAGATGTCTTTGTTATAGAATGTCTTTTGTTCTTTTGGGTAGATGCCCAATAATGGGATTGCTGGATCGAATGGTAGGTCTACTTGTATCTGTTTAAGGTATCTCCATATCGCTTTCCACAGGGGTTGCACTAGTTTGCAGTCCCACCAGCAGTGTATGATCGTTCCTGTCTCTGCATCCACAACAAGAAGTACTGTTTTGGGACTTTTTGATAAAGGCCATTCTCACTGGAGTTAAGTGATATCTCATTGTGGTTTTGATTTGCATTTCCCTGATGATTAGAGATGTTGAGCATTTTTTCATATGTTTGTTCGCCATTCTTATATCTCCTACAATTATTATTTAACATTTTACTAGAGTCATTAGCCAATGTATCTGAAAAGCAAAAGATATTAGATTAAAAGTGGTAAGGAGCAGATTAAGACACATGTACACACAATTTGTGGATGTTGTGACTGTATAACAGGAAGACCCCAGAGAATCTATAAGAAAAAAATAACTGAAAACAATAAAATGGCAGGATATGGAACTAAGAAAGGTCAAGACTAAAGCTAGTCTGATAGCCTTCATATATAAAAACATCTAAAAAGAGATATAATGAAAAAGAAGCCTTCACTTTTAAGAAGAGATAAAAACAAGCCAAGGAATAAATATAACTAGCTATGTGCAAAAAACAATTGTAGGCAGAAACTTAAAAAAATAATCTTTAAAGACGTGACAGCAGTCTTGACAAGTAGAAATATATATTTTAATAGAATGACTCAGTCTCATAAAGATGTCAATTCTCTCTAAGTTACTCATAAATTAGCATGAAGTCAATAAAAATATAAAAATTTACTTCTGGATTAGATCAGCTGATTTTAAATCTTACATAAAAAATGAGCAATATGGTTATAATAACAGTAAAAGTAAAAAAGGCAATAAGAAGATATGGTCTTGAGGGATATTAAGTACACTATAAAGACTCAATGATTTCATCATGTAGTGTTGGCAAATGAATAGAAAGTGAAACCAAAGAAATGGGAAAGAAAGTCCAGAAATAGACCCAAATATTGTAAAAATTTTATATCTAACATATGAGACATTTCAGAACATAAAAGAAAATCTTTTTAACTACATATAAATAAACCTTTATGTATAGTCTCCAAAATGTATGGAAAGACAAATGACAAGCTAGGAAAATATTTCAATTTTATTAAGAGCAACATTTTTGCAATACTGTAGCAATAAATCATCCAAGTGGTCGTCAGTCTGGGATGTTAAATTGTGCTATGCTCATGCAGTGGAATCCTAAGCAGTTAGAAATTAATGTACCTATATGGAAAGCTCTGCAGAATACATTGTTAATTGAAAAAAGCAAGGCTAAGAGGAGTGTGCATATTTTTCTATCTTTTGAGTAAAAAACTGTATATATATGTGTGTGTTTATATTTGCTCAAAGAGATACGGGAAGGCCATCCTGTTCTCTTCCTTACTGCTGGGCTTTGCATATTCCAATCCTCTATCTAGAGGGTTTTTCTCCTTTGCCTCCTGGCCATTGTATATACCCATCAGATCTCCATTATTTTGTACTATTTCTCTGGAAAATTTTATAGATTCTTCAGCCCAATAATTTATTGAAACTCTTGCCATGTGCTCATCTATACCTAAGCATAATTTATCCCTATCAAGCAATACTATAACTATATATTTGTTTCCCCCTTAATTGCCTTGAATAAATGATTACAGTTTGATCACCCACCAAAGTGCAAGAACAAAAGATTGAATAAATTCAATTAAAGAATTGCCAGACCATTAGTGATGCAATATAAATCAAGCGTGATCACAGGAAAAGCCACATTTTAGCATCCTTGTGGGAGGCAAGGAAGGAATCTCAGAAGGATTTGCTTCAAGTATCTTTTCCTGCCGGGCACGGTGGCTCACGCCTGTAATCCTAGCACTCTGGGAGGCCGAGGCGGGTGGATCACTCGAGGTCAGGAGTTCGAGACCAGCCTGAGCAAGAGTGAGACCTGGTCTCTGCTAAAAATAGAAAGAAATGATCTGGCCAACTAAAAATATATATAGCAAAAATTAGCTGGGCATGGTGGCACATGCCTGTAGTCCCAGCAACTCGGGAGGCTGAGGCAGGAGGATCGCTTGAGCCCAGGAGTTTGAGGTTGCTGTGAGCTAGGCTGATGCCACGGCACTCACTCTAGCCCGGGCAACAAAGTGAGACTCTGTCTCAAAAAAAAAAAAAAGATATCTTTTTCATTTACTTCCTATCTCATTGTTTCCTATGATTAACTGTACCTATGCTATTTTGCTGCTTGCTTGTCTTCTTTAAAGAGACCTAGTCTTACTAAAGAGAGTCTTTGCTTTTTCCTAAGTAATAGAGTTTTATTTATATAATTTGTTTATTTATATAACTTGTTTAAGGTGAGAAAGTAACAAGATCATTGATCAGGCACACTCTGTGTTCCAGGAACTTTGCCAGGTCTTTTGCCTAAGTCGCCTCTCCAAATAAGGGGGAGGTGTGCCACAGTGAAAAGAGAAAGGGTTTTCTAGTCACCAGAGTTGTAATCTGGTCAACAAATAAAGAATGTTTACTTTTCCATCTGTGAACAGACATATCACCTTTCTGGTTTATTTCAGATGAAATAATTGTCACTGCCCTTTCACTTGATTCATCTACAACTTAAAAATGTCTCCTGTTGATATTCAAAATCCCAGTAGCCACAACATGAGAAAAATAAGTTATTTATTGGGAATTAAAAATAATTTAACCCTTAATATGATCTGATTTTCTTCCCTTGACTTGTTATAGAGTCAGGGAAGTCTTGGGGGTCCCAGACACGGTGTCCTGAGGAATTAGACTAGTCCCCAAGGACTCATTCAGAAATTTGCAGAACTGAGTCCCCGGGAAAGTGACCAGATCCGTGTTCCCAGGTCAGTGTTGGTGATACAGGTGGGTGCATCCGTGTGCAATCACATCTAATCACATCCCACCTAAAAGAAATAGAGAAATAAAATAAAAACTCTTCTTTTTATACCATATTTCTTTCAGATGCCACTATTCATGCCCTTGGTTAATGCTGTCACTAAAAGTTTGTTCTAGAAGTATCCCCCTATATTTTCAGGTTTTTAAAGTGGTTTTTGAAAAGTTTTTTGTCCAGTTTTTTTGTTTTTGTTTTTGTTTTAGACAGCATCTTATTCTGTTGCCCAGGCTAGAGTACAGTGCTGTCATCATAGCTCAGTGCTACCTCAATCTCCTGTGCTTAAGTGATCCTCCTGCCTCAGCCACCCAAGTAGCTGGAACTACAGGTGTGCACCACCACACCTGGCTAATTTTTATATTTTTTGTAGAAACAGGATTTCATTAAGGTGGTCAGGCCGGTCTTGAACTCTTAGCCTCAAGCGATCCTCCTGTCTCAGCCTCCCAAAGTGCTGAGATCACAGGCGTGAGCTGCTGTGCCCAGCATATCCAGCTGTTTATGGTAGCTTTCAGCAGGAGTTTTGTTGTTCATAACTTACCCATCGTTTGCAGACATGGAAGATACCTGTGCTAGTATGGTTGGAATTAGTCCTTTTAATCCCTTCTCATCTCTCTGAGGAATCAGAGACGAACATATCTGCTCTTAAATGATCAGATTCAGTTCTTCCTTCATTCCTGAAAAAAGAAAAAAAAAAAAAAGTTCTTATGTTATATCTTTGTTCCATTTATTGAAACTTTTATAGTTCAGGGACAATAATAATAAATATTTTGTTCTCCATATCACTTATGGTCTATTTAAATGTTTTCATCTCACTGACTTTGCTTGCTTTAAAAGTTGTCGTCTGCTTTCAACCAGGTCTGTTCTGTTGTAGCAATGCTATTGCAGGGATCTTCAGTGTGCTTCCTTCATTCTCCATTATGCCTTCCTCATTCTCTTATTTGTCACTTCATTATTGAGTTCTGTTTTATTCCCCTGTGTTCTTGTTAAATTCTTGTAGACCAGGGTTTCTCATCCTCTGCACTATCAACATTGTGGTCAGGGTAACTCTTTGCCGTGGGTGCATGGGAGGGTGTCCTGTGCATTATACGCTGTTGGCAGCATCTGTGGCTTCTACCTATTAGATACTAGGAACAATTTTTCTTCCAGTTGTGGAAGCAAAAAATGTCTCCAGACATTGATAACTTTCCTGTGGAATCAAGAGCACCTAGAAAAAAATAATTTGTTACTGTTTGGGCTCTTCATTGATCTTTTCCGTACTGTGTGTATATGTGTATTTTTCCTCTTTGTTTCTGCAATTTTGTTTTTCATGGACTCCATATTTTGCCACTGTTCTTTTTATTTTACTTTTGTAACCTCACATTTAGTATGACTTGAGTATTTTTATGCCTCGTCTGAGATCTGTTTTTCTTGACCAATGAGCTAAAACTTGCAAAGTCTAAAGACTGTAGATACCGACTATGCACGGCACAATGGAGAGATAAGGGGCTAGGTGAAGACCAAAATTCACTTCCACAGACCAGATGACAGTGAAAAGGATGAGCCTGATGTTAGGTGTGTGGGAAAGACCCAGCCTAAACTCTGAATGAATTTTACCTGTAAGAGCAACTTGGCGGGGGAGGGAGGGACAGGGTCACCTCAGAACAGGCTATGGCAGGGCTTGGGGAGCAGCATCGTCTTGTGGCCCTCTAGGAAAAGATATCGTCATATCATAGGACCTGCAAATGGAATTTCCCGATGTGTGGTCACTGAGAAAGTCACAGAAGTGCCTGACGAAAGCGAAGCCAAGTCTAGACAGCCAGATAACTGAGAGTACCAGTGACTATTACGGTGGGACCAGTCACAAAGGCCATATTCTTCCCATTAGTCCCATCTCATCTCTTAGTCCCATCTCATCTCCTTGAGGAGACAGATGTGAACCACATAAAAGGTGACGGGGACAGGAAGTGGAAGCATTAGACAGGGCTGTCTCAAGAGCCCACTACGCGAACCCTTTAGCAACTCCATATAAATCTCCATATGTCCACTTGCAAGTCTTTCCTCTGAAATGTGGCCATGATATTCATCTATGACTCCTTCCTAAAGAGATGGAGGGATGATGAAAGACATAAGGAGACTCCTAAAATTTCAAGAAGGTATGTGGAGCCTCATGCACTGCACACTGGAGTTACGTGGGTGCACATCTGTTTCCCGAGGTGGAAGTGAGCCTTGCAAGGGCAGCACCAGCATCTTGCTCATCTCTGAACTTCAGCACTTGGCAACTGGTAAACACTCACTCATCATGGATTAAAATTCTTTAAGGTAAGTTTTCTGCCTAAATCGAGGCATAGTCTGTCTCTTCCTTGCAAAAAAACTCAATGTGTTCAGAATTTTGAAAGAAAGAAAATGCCACATTTGGATTATTGGAAACCCCTACACAACCATGACCAATGTCCAAAAGTCAAAGAGGAAGAATGAGATCCTTGCACCTGAGTAGCCAACGAAAGCTTCCCTGGCCTGTATTCAAGACATTTTGGAAATGTCTCTCTGAAGGAAGCACCAAATCTTGTCTTCACTTAAATCTCACTCTAAATGGAAGAGAAATTCCAATTTCAAAAGTGGGTTGTGTTAAAGTTCAATCCCCAAAGAGGAAAGGAAAAAGAAGACAAAAAATTCTTTGAAAAACTCTACATAGATGATTTTTCTTCCCCAGATTTCTCAGTTCATTTCTCTTAGTATAATTTCAAAGAGTTAAAATGAGATTTGTCTAGCTTCCCCTTCCTCTCGAATTATCTGGGAATTATCCTTTGCAATTTCTACTGTGGGCCTTGAACTCATCAGGGTTGTGAATCTGCTGCAAGTCATTCACTCTGTTATCTCCTGGCAAAATAAAACAGCCCAGGTGCCCAGCAGCTGTTATCAATTCTGACGGCCGCGGCTGCACAGCTGTGGGGAAAGAATGCCTGCTTTCTGACAGAGAGAAATAGGGGCTTCCCCCAAGAGGCTTCTTGCCTAGTTTGAGAGGAGACTGCCAACAGGGAGTGGTCTTGCAAAGGCCAGAAAGGTAGTTCCTGGCCAAATTCTCTCCACGTCTACCCTTGCAGTTGGCAGGTTTAGGGGGAGGCCAAGGCTGGGTAATGGAACAGACTTAATTTCCTTTGTTGGTCTCTACCACTTACTGGCTGTGCAACCTCGGCCAAATACCTTAAACCTTTGAAATTCTGTCTCTTCAACCATAAAATAGGAGCAATTTAAACCTATTTCAAATGGATTGTGGTGAAAATTAAATCAGACAGTGTTTATAAAAACCTGCTTCAGAGAAGCACTCTATCAACCTAGAGTGTCTGCCTTTGACAGTGGACCTAGGCCTTCATGAGTGACAGCTCACTTAGGTCTTCCTCAGTGCTGTTTTTAGACTTCTCCTTTGCAATCCGAACTCTCTAGATGGGAGAGCACGTGAGGTCAGGGGCATCCCTATGTTTTCAGTTCTAACTCAAATTCACAAAACCGTATGTGGGGAAAACATGTTATTAGTACCTGGTAAATCAAGAGGGTCTAGATTTTCATGCACAGTGTATCATTCAAATGATGAATCTGAGCCAAGAGCATCTGATTTCATTATAAGAAGTATTTTTGCTTTCTCCAAAATCTTTTGCAGTACACTTTAATGAAACCCAGGCCCTTAACACAAGCCTCATGACCCGACTCCCTCAGCCTGGCCCTGCAGCTCCCTCTCATTGTGTCTACCCTTCACCATCCCACCCCGCCATGCCGACACCTTCCTATCTTTCTGAGGTAGAAACTCAGCACTTGCTGTGCCCTATTTCTGGAAAAGTCTTTCCCTGCATCTGCATATAACTGCCTCTTTCTCAGCATTCAGTGCCCATGTTAAATACTCACTGTTTGATGACACCTTCTCAAACCATCCAGATGCGAACTAACCCTGTCTCCCCATCAGTGTTTATTTGCATCACAGCACTTGTGACTACTTCTTGGCTTCTTGTTATTTTATTTATTTATTTGAGATCTACTCTTCTTTCCACTCTTATAAAAATTGGCATACCATAAGTGACAGCGTGTAAGATAAGTTCTCAAAAAAAATTAAGTATTTGTCATTGTTTCCAAATCTTCATGAATTTATAACATTATATAATCTATGGAAATATTTTTGCTAAGCTGACATTTTGAAGAGGCCAAATTTTTGAAGTATGAGTGTGAGAAAATAATAACAAAATAACAGGACTTCTGATTTTCAAACTAATCCTCTTCACAAATATGATATAAAAACAATAGGAAAAAAGAAAAGCAACAGTGGGAAGTCTCTTTTTCATAAAACTAGAAAGTACAAGGTGTGTTGTGTAGGGAAGAACACAGTGGAAAGTGCTGTCAGGTGAAGCAGTCTGGAGAAAGCATGTCTACAGTGTCAATGGACCACACTGAGGAGGGACACTTGAAAGTTCATTTTGAAAAACTAGGAATGAAAGTGAAAGCTTCCAGGGAACCTATTTGGCACCAAGAATAGGCACAGAAGGTGGGGACACTTGAGGCGTGTACGTCCAACCAGCTTACAGGAGGCTGTCCTTGGGAAGGAGTTGGGGGCCTGACACACAGTGGATACCATGAGCTCGCAGCCACTCTACTCACTTAACTAGGGTCTCACTTGTATAGACAACTAAAATCTGTTAGCCTGGAGTATAGCCTTGGATTTCCTTTTTTTAAAAAAATTTTATTTTATTTCAGAGTATTACAGGGGTACAAAATTTTTGGTTACATAAGTTGTCTTTGTATGTTTGAGTCAAAGTTATAAGTGCGCCCACCACCCAGATAGTGAGCATTGTACCCGTTATGTGTGAACTTACTCATCCCCTCCCCCCCTCCAGCCTCTTGATTTCTGATGAGTTTTAGTTCCAAATGTGCACATAATGGATTTTCATGTGTACCCCCTGCATATGTAGTGCAGAATGTGTCACCCAATTCAAGATGAAAAAATTAGCACTGGATCTACAAAAATGTATTATAATTTACATGAACAAACACACGCACACACACATGATTGCCAGGAAAAAATACTGCCATGGCATGGACAAAAACTGTTGCCATCACCATAAAGCAAAAGAAAAAAAAATCTTTACTAGAGTAATCTCCTAGTAAAAGCTCAAAGACTCAAAGCTTTAAAATGGTGAAGCAAAAAAGAATTTGACACATGAATAGCAAAACTGAAAAAAAAAAGAGAGAAAGAAGGAAATAAAAATAAAACCAACACGGAAATAAAGATCACTTTGGAAGCAGTGTAAAGAGGAATAAACATTGCAGAAAAACAAAGGCCGTAGTGTGGAGCACAGGATTAAGAAAAGTAAGCCAAAAGAAAAATAGGAGTTAAAAAAGAACTGAAAAGCTACTATGATATGGAACTGAATTATAATAACAGCAATAAAAGACAGATTCTTGTAATAGTTTTTTGCTGAAGACAAAGAGTTGTTTCTGAAGAGAAGAAGATAAGCAAAGAAAATTAAGATGTAACTCAATTTGTCTCAGGTATAAAATAAAACTTGATTTCAGATATTAAGGAGTATATTGAGATCTGGGAAAACATTGACACATAATAGTTAATCCTTAAACATATCCTAAGTTACTTAACATTAAATTAAATAAATAATCTTTTAAGCCAGCATTTGTGCACTGCTAGAAAACAGTAGAGCAATGCCTAAATTCCCAAATGAACAAAAAAATCATCCCAAGAATTTTATACCATGCATAAAGGGGTTTCAAAATGAAGGTGACAGACACACATTTTCTAGAATTTCCAAGAACAGAGAAAACATTTCAAATAACACCTTCTTAAAGAAACTATGTTGGAATAGATTTGAAGCAAAAAAGAGATGGATGGGGAAATTATCGCGAAGGACTGGTGCTGAGGGTTGTCCCCATTTGAATCAAGAACAAAGGCTAAAACAAATGCAGCATTAGGACTTCAATACAAATGTGAAAATTATGAACTCTGATGTTGCAGAAATTATATAACTAACAGAAGTTAGATGAGGAAAAGAAGGTGTAAGGTAGAGATTTCTCCATGTTTTACAGCCAAGGGTCAAAGCAGCTTACTTGAAGGAGATAAAGTAATTAAGAGTTATTAAAGACATAAACCTAAAATATAATCATCTAAAATGTGGAGATGAAGAGATTGAATGGTAGAAGCAGGCAAAGTGGAAACATATGTATGTTTTTATTATCTATGGCAAGGATATATTTGCTAATGTTTAAAGAAAGAGAGGCAAATGTGAAATAATAGAAACTCACATAGGCAGGAACTAGCTCAAAAGCATAAGAAGAAACTGAATGAAACAACCCCAGCAAAGCTATCACAGACAGTGCCGTGAAAAACAAAACAAAATAAAATAAATACTCCAAAATCAGAGAGAACAGCATTCATTGAGGTAATGGTATCAGACTCAAAACCGTTAACCAGAAAAAAGGGGCTAATAAATGCCAATTTAAAGTTAAAAATAAAAAGATTGGATCACAAAATCAAAATTCAAATATTCTTTAAAAAAAAAGTAAACAAAATGATTAAGAAAGATTAAAAGCAAAATGATGGGAAAGGGTTTTGTTTGTAACCGCAAACAAAAGAAAGCAAGCATGGGCCATTATAGCAATATCAAAAAGGAAGATTTTATTTATTCTTTTTTTTTTCTTTTACACGTGGATATCCAGTTTCCCTAATGCCATTTATTGAAGAGACTATCTTTTCCAATTGGGTATTATTGGCAACCTTGACAAAAATCAGTTAGCCATATACAAGTGGGTTTATTTCTGGGCTTTCAATCTGTTCCCTTGGTCTATATAGCTATCTCAATGCCAGTATCATGTCATTTTGGTTACTGTAGCTTTGTAATATATTCTGAAATCAGAAGAGTGATGCTTCCAGTTTTTTTATTCTTTTTCAAGATTGTTTTGGTTCTTCTGGGACTTCTGTGGTTCCATATGAATTTTAGGATTTTTTTTTCTATTTCTATAAACAAATGTCATTGGGATTTTTATGGAGATAGCATTGAATCTGCAGTATTGTTTGGGGCAGTATGGACATTTTAACAATATTAAGTCTTCCAATCAATGAACATGTAATGTTTTTCCATTTACTTGTGTCTCCTTTTAATTTCTTTCATCAATGTTCTGTAGTTTTCAGTGTATAAATTGAAGGAAATTAGAAATATTTTACCTCCAAATAGGGCATTTTGACATGCTGGACTGACTGAAGAAGCCTCAAGGTCACACTGACCTTCCCTCTGCCCCCAACATTGGCTCTCCCCAAATCACTGCAGTTTCTCCATCTGCCTGAGATACAGACCCACCTAGGAGAACATTTGTTCTTTTTTTTCCCCTCCCTATAAGACCTGGAATGTGACCACACCTGAACAGACTCTTTGAAATGATAATGTCCCTTCTCTCAGTCTCACTTAAATTCCAAAGGGAACTATCTATCAGTTAATCTTTCTTCCCATCCATTCATCCTCCCAGTAATCCTTTATTGCTCCTCAATGGAATAATTCTTTTCTCCCCTCCCATAACCCATCTTACCAGAAAGGCATATGAGCTTCTAAACCCCATTGGGGAGTTGAATCTTCATTCTGAGGGTTCTCCTATATATGCATTAAAATAAATTTGTGTCTTCTTCCTCCTATTAACTAATCTGCCTCATGTCAGTGATCTTTAAGCAAACCTTAGTGGGATAAGAGCATTTGTTCACTACAAAGTGTCTCATCTTTTTGGTTAAGTATATTCCTAAGTGTTATTCTTTTTTAAGGCTACTATGAATGGAATTATTTTCTTAATTTCTTTTTCAGATGGCTTGTTGTTAGTGTATAGAAATGTCACTGATTCTTACATGTTGGTTTTGTATTCCAAAACTTTACTGAATTTATTTATTAGATCTAATAGTTTTCTTTTGTGATATTTTTAGGATTTTCCGAATATAGAATCATGTCATTTGCCAGCAGGGATAATTTAACCTGCATCTTTCTGACTTGTATTCCTTTTATTTTATTTATATTTTTGCATATCGTACACATTAAATATGTGCAGCTTTTTGTATAATGTTGTATCTCAATGGAGGTGTTTCAAAAAAGATTTCAGGGAAGAAAACATTCAATGAGACAAAGAAAGACAACATACAAAGCTAAAGAGAGTGGTCCAAAGTGAATATCAAACTTTTGCAGAAAATATCAGTGACCACATTAACATAAAATCAAAAAAGAATGAGAAAAATGGCAAGAAACTTAATCAGAAAGATAAATTTTTCAGTAGAAGGAGACCTCAATTTATCTTTCAAAATATGTGACTGATTTAGTATGAAATTTAAAAAAATTAAAAATTAAATGAATTAATAAATTAATAAAGCACTTAAAATAATTATAATTAAACTAATTGATAATGCACAGTTAACTATACACATATCAGCCTATGAGACTCAAATCGGAGAATATATATTTTTTTCCTGGAACTCTGGAACATTTGCAAAAAGAAAATCTCTGTAAGGTAAAAGAAAAAATATTAAAAAGGGGAAATAATACAGAAACCACTATGATTACACTGCAGTTAAACATTAATAAAAAACAAGGAAATAAAATTTATTTACAATCTGGGAACTAAATTAATCAACCAACAAACAAAAAACTGAAATTACAGGAAATATAGAAATCAATAGGTATGGAACAGTGTACAGCCAAATCAATGAGACAGATAAAAGAATATTCACAGAAACATGGCTAGTCTTATACTTTGTAAATAGGAAGGAGTACAAATGACTAGTTTTCATACCAAAAGCATAGAAGGAAAATCAAAAATTCAGAAGTTAAAATGAAGGAGACAGTAAAAATAAATCAAAAATTAATACAATAGAAATGAGAAAAATTTCAAAAAACAAGTAAAACTCTCAGAAAATACAACACTATTTAACAAAGTTAAAAGAAAAATAAAACTAAAAGCACAACAAAAGAAATAATACAAATTTACGAGAGCAAAGTAATAAAGACACAGAAGAAAATATAGGATTCATTAGACATCTCTTTGTTCAACTCTGTGGAAAGAGATTGAAAAAGATAAAATGTATGCTCATTATGGAATATGTAAACTATTACAACTGTTTCTAAAAGAGACAAGAAACCTAAAGAGATAGAAAACAAAAACCTATCAATTAAAACTATCAAAGCTATTAAAAAAATTAAGATATAAAGTTGTCAAAAGAGGCTTCTACCAAAGAACAAAATAAGACAAACAAACAATAAGCAGACCACAGTGTTTCATAGGAGGCAGTCACCCCTCCTCCCATAGATACAGAAGGGAAATACTGACAGAGGGGAACATGGAACAGAGGGAATGGCCTCAAAAAAATAGGAAAAATATTTTCTGTCTCTTTGGAACATCCTCCACTCCTTTTTGAGAACTAAAACCTGCCTCCCAGCCCAGGCCAGTGGTTTGGAGGGGCAGAGTAATGTCTTTTGTTCTCTGTGCTACAGGAGATGGCTCACCAGGGAGGTCCTGGGCAGAGGTCACAGGATTGTCTTCAGCAAGATGGTACAGAATTGGGATGATCATGGTCATCAATTGTAGTTGAACAGCAATTTCCTGAAGCCGAGAACCCACCCTTTAAAAGCTATGTATTTCTGCTTATTATTAGGACGATGGCATTATAGACAGGAGTATCCATCCTCGTCATCTGCTGGCAAATTAATAAACTCCTCTTTCCTTTTCCTCAAACTACTTGTCCTTATTCTTCTGATGCAGCCTCAGGGACAAGCGCTGAGCTTTCCGTGATGACCAGGGGTTTCCACTAAATCTTTAAGAAACAAACAAACAAACAAAAACTGAAAAATAAAAACCCTCCAATTTATTTATACTTTTCCTTGGTATTCCTTTTCTATTTAGAAAAAGATTCTAATAATTTTTGTGAAGTTAGCAAAATACTCAAAAGAAATCCTAAGGTTAATTTCTTATTTAAATATAGATTTTTAAAATCCATAAAAAAATAGTTGCAAACTCTGACAGCTCATTTAATGTAAGTGCAAGAAGAGCTGATTCCATGAAGGCAGGTGAATTAATATTAGAAAATATGACAGCCTAATTCATTTGATTGGTAGGTCAAAAGCGAAAATAGTCTGCAAAAGCTCAGCAAAGCTTTTGATAAAAATCAGCATGAGTTCTTGACTAAATGCCTTAATAATGCAATATATTAATGACATACATTTATTGAGCTCTTACTGTATGCCAGGCACTATTCCAAGTGCTTTGTGTGTATTAACTTACCCATTTATGGTTGCAGTTTTACAGAGGAATAAACAGCTGGATATCTCCTGCATATGAATGTAGAAAATCATCATGGCAAAGAATTTACTATGAGCCAGACACTCTTAGTAAACTATGAGTTCTAAGTACTTTCCATACATTATTATATCTTGCAATCCTCACAACACCCTGGGAGGTAGGTGTTACCATCCCCTGTTTATTGACACACTCGTGAGTATATAAACACATTTAATATGTCAAACTTGAACGTTTCACTCAAGCTTTAGTAAAGAGGCATTAAAATTCTTCCCACTAGAGGCAGGTAGAAGACGTGGGTTTCCATTATCACCACTATTATTTCATTTGGTTCTGCAGTTACAAGCAAATACTATGACACAAGAAAGAAATGCAAAATTTAGAGGAACAATGAAAAACTAAAAATAATGTGCAGATGTATAATCTTATATGTGAAACACCTGCTGGATTCAATTGAGCAAACTCATTGAAATGATAAAAAAACTCAGGACAGCTGCTATAAATGTAACATGCAGAAATTAACAATTTTTTATTAGCTAGTTAGAAGAAATAATGGAAGAAAAGACCACCTTTGCATCATGACTAACAATGAGGAAGAGTTGGTGAGGACATAAACTACCTACAAGGTCTATATTGAAACAGAGTATATTGAAACAAGGTCTATATCAAAAACACTACTGAGGGTCATAGACACACAAAAACTTCAACAAATAGAAAGTCACTGTATTTAAAAAGGAATAATCATTTTCATGATCTCTGTTAATATACAAATTTCATGCTTCTACAATAAGATTACCAACATGTGTTTGAAGTAAAGCTGTGATCCCCAACCCCTGGGCCACAGTCCTCTACCAGTTAGGGACTGGGCCACAGATCTCTGCCCTCATCCATGGAAAAATTGTCTTCCATGAAACCTGTTTCTGGTGCCAAAAAGGTTGGGGGCCACTGAAGTAAAGCGTGTTTTCAAAATTCTTACAGGATCCTTTCAAAATTCCTGTAAGAAGAATGGCTTGAAAAATTCTGAAAATAAGGGTGATAAGAGAAGATTGACCCTAGATGATACTAAACATAATATAAACTTTCAAAAATGAAAAGAGTGTTATTCTTGCATGAAGAGACAGATTAATGAGGGATACTGACTGGAGAGTTGACAAGAAAGGAAAATGTCACTATCGGCATCCAAGTTGCACAGGGCAGCTCATTTATTTTCTCTGCAACTTACGTTTCTTGTTTGGATAATAAGTTCATAATAGTAACCACTAGGACACTGTGAACAAGGATTGCAAGCAGGGAAGGGAAGTCTGTCTTCAGAGAAAGCATCTGTTCCAGAAAGAACAAAGAGCCGCCCTTTCCATTATGGAAGGAGCCCAGTGTAACCAACCTGCCACCAGGTAGCGGGCCGATCACTCTGGGGAATGGTGCCATTTGGGGGACTTAGCGTTGGTCTCTGCTGTTAGCAGTGGCTGTAGGCAGATTGGCCTTGGTGAATGAAAGCACACGTGTAGCTGAGCCCATGTGTGACTTCCATCCAGCCACCACGGCCACTTTGTTCTGAGCCCATTGAACGATGACAGGGAGGACGGAAAAACAAGCTGATTGGTATCTACAGAATGAGCTATTCTATCCACTTGATGATAAAAGTCCTCCTCTGCTGAGGTCACCCTCTGATGAACATTCACATGGGACACATATATCTTCATTTTTTTTTTTTTTTTGCCCATTCAGAGAGGTCTATCCATATACCTCTTCCTAAAATTTCTTTGTCACTAATTTTTCAGTCATGTTCCTTTCAAGTCCCTGAACCTGTAGTCAAACCATTGGCCACAGTCATGAATCAACATTATAATCACACGTCTGGCCATTTCTCCTTCCAAGCAAAATGAACAACCGGTGCACTGTTCAAAGTTCTGCCCACTGGGAAGATTTCTCTTCACCACTGTCTTTCAGGGATCCCTCAGGAAAGGATTGTCGTGCTGCAGCGGTCCCCTTCCAGGTGGTGCCTGCATATTGTTCAGAATCAACTGCAGACAAGCCCTGAGCTTTTATTTTCTATATTTGTAGGGATCTCCCCATGAGGCCACAGGCGCAGACTGGGAGAGAGAGGGCAGTGCAGCAGGAGTGGGGACCAGGGGCATTTGGGCCACTTCTCCATGTAACTTACTCATGCCGTCAGGGCCTGCTTGAGCCCCATCCGGTATTCACCACTTCCGCTTGATGATAGAGTGCTATCATGTGTGCCCTACTTTAAAGTTTGGTGGTTCCGATAATGTTCATTTTGTGACAGGAAGCTCAGGTCACCTGGTAACTTGGTTGCCTGTAGTTAAGTGTTGAGTCTCTACAAGGTCCAATAGCAGGCCGAAGCTGTCTCTCAAAGGGAGAGTAGTTATCCACAGAGGATGACAGGGCTTTGCTACAGAGTTCATCTATAGGGGGCTGTCACAGGTCCCAAACAAAATCCCTACCTGCCACTCACACACCAGTCACCACTGCGTCTGCTGGGTCGTATGGGCCAAGTGGCAGAGCAGTTTGTGTGGCAGCCTGGATCCACTGTACAGCCTTCTCTGGGTCTAGCAGCTTTTCAGGTCACTCAGTAAAGGGCCTGGGGTAACACACCCAGATGAGGAAAATGTTTGCTCCAAAACCCCAAAAGGCTCACCAGGCATTGCACTTCTTTTTAGTCATAGGAATGGCCAGATACAACGACTTATCCATCACCTTAGAAGGGACATCTTGGCATGCTTTGCACCACTGAACTCCTAGAAATGTCACTGAGATAGAAGCCCCCTGAGCTTCTGTGGGATTTGCTTCCCACCCTCTGACATGCAAATATCTTCCAATATGGGGATACAGCATGCTATTGTGCTTCACTTTATTGTGCTTTGAATATATTGTGTGTTTTACAAACTGAAGGTTTGTGGCAAGTGTGCATCCAGCAAGTCTACTGGCACCATTTTTCTAAGAGCATGGGTTCACTTCATGTCTCTGTGTCAGCATTTTTTCCAATAAAATATTTTTTAATTAAGATATGTACCTAGTTTCTGTAGATACAATGCTATTGTATACTTAATAGACTACAGTGTAGTGTAAGCACAACTTTTACATGCACTGGCAAACCAAAACATTTGTGTGAGTCCTTTTATTGCACTATTTGCTTTATTGCAATGTTCTGGAACTGAACCTACGGTATCTCTGATATGTGCCTGTAAGTCTGTGCAGTTGCTACTTCTTGCTCACTAGGTCCAATCAGCATGATGTAATGGACCAGTGCGATGTCTTGTGAAAGAGAAAGGTGATCAAGATCTCTGGTCACTAAATAACGACAGAGGGCTGGAGAGTTGATCCCTGCTGTCCATTACAGCAACTACGTCCTCCTTGCTTTTGTTGGTTCAGTACTGCCACTTGGCCCCTGCCACCCCTGGATCCAATTACTCTCATTGCATTCAGGTTTTCCAGTTCAGGAGCAGTGGTTCCCACTATTAGCGCTGGCCTACAGAGAGGAGCTTAGCACAGAGCTGTTCAAGGATACCAGGGCTGTCCTCACAAATCTATTTGTGACAGTGTTGATGAAAGCTATGTCAATCTGGACCCTCCCAATGTAAGTATGTAGGGTTTAAGTGACAAATCCACCCTAACATCCCCATCTCCCTGAGTCTGTGAATCCTTTCCTCTGTGGTATACCAAGGCAGGTCCAGCATTTCTAGTTCTTTTACTGCAGACCACCCTTTGGTTGGTGATTTAGCCTATAAGCTGAACAAACAGATAGAGAGAGCCCTTTCTAACTCTCCAAACTGCAACATTTAAACCAGAATTTCTGATTAGTGGACCCATGTCAAAAAAATATGGCCTTATTCAAATTTATGTTCCTTTTGCCACTATCCCATACCCTAAATATCCATTCCCATACTTATTCCTCAGCTTTCTGTCTGTATACATTGAAAAATTCAAGTAATTCTTTTGCAGTATAACATACCTCCTCAAGGGTCACACTTTGTACCTCCCTTTAGGGCCCCTGCTGGGACTTGAGTCTAGTTATAGGTCTGGAAGCAAAGCGTGGTGGAGCGTGGTTTGGGAGGTCCTGAGGAGAAGCAGCCTTGTCTTGCAAGGTAACCGCCTTGGGGGAGGCCATTGCAGTTCTTTTTAGGCAAAGCCAGTTCATCTCCTCTGATGGGAGTGGAATGATGCTCCTGCAGGCAACAAAGACTCGTCAGAATTCAAGGACTCAATGTCTCCATTTCATCATGGCTTCCCACAAGTCTTCATCTCAACTTTCAGGATGCCATTCCTTCCGGATCAATACCCTTACTTTAACAGCAAACACTCTGTGAGGATGGAAATTAAATTTGTCTTGTACTTTCACCACTAGCAGGATGAGGTTCTGAGTTTGATTTTGAGCAATCGTGGCTCTGCAGCTACAGAAGATAAGGGTCTCCTTCAGGACAGGCTCATACTGCACTCGAGTTGGGAATTTAAACCTCTGGGCTCAACCCTTTCTTTTCCTATTTTCTCTAGCAAAATTGGGAGTGGCCAGTCAATCTCATTATATGCTAGTTTGACAAAAAATTTTGAAGATGTCATATACATGGTCACTCAGAACCTTTCCTCTGAAAAGTATTTGATTAGGAGTCCCCAGTGTTGATATTTCGTGCATCTCTATTGTTGCATCACATTATAGACTGTCAGTGTTCTCTTTGCTACTGGAAATAGAGTCATTAGTGCCCTTAAATCTAATTAGATCAGAGAATTAACTCCAGAAGCCCCAGAACCAATTCAGAACACTCATCCTGAAGATTATGTTCCTCTAGAACCATTCTGTGTACCGAAGTCTGTGTTAGGGTTCTCCAGAGGGGAAGAACCAATAATCCAGAGGTAGAGACAGAGATAGAGATAGAAATACTGATTTCTTTTAAGGAATTGGCTCACCTGACTGCAGAAGCTTGGTAAATTCAAAATCCGCAGGGCAGGACAGCAGGCTGCGTACCCACGAAAGGACTGTAGTTTCAGTTTGAGTTTGAAAGCAGTCTGCTGGCAGAATTCCCTCTTCTTTTGGGGAAGGCTAGTCCTTTTTTTGTTTTGTTTTTTAGTCTTCAACTGATCGCATGAGACCCACCCACATTATAGGGAGCAAATTGCTTTACTCAAGATCTACTTATTTAAATGTTAATCTCTCAGGAAAAAAAAAAAAAACCTTCACAGAAACATCTAGAAGAGTGCTTGACCAAATATCTGGATACTATGACTCAGCCAGGCTGACATAAAATTAACCATCACAGGTATCAAAATGAATAGTTGTGTGATTTTAAGCAAGGAAGTTTTCTCATTGTTACATGGAAATAATGCACTGTTATTTTGAGATTTAAATGAGACAATTTATGTAAGGCATAGTTCCAGGCATATAGTTTATATTTAATAAATTGGCAATTAGCCATAATAAAGTGATCTTTTTCATGTACATATTTCAAGCTAATTTTATTCAAATGGCAAATAAAATTTTATCTCCTGTTTTTATTGCTATTGTTATAAGATTTTTATATTGTTATATAGAAGTATAACTATAATTCGTATGACTATATAATATTCCATCTAGTGGATTTACCAGTTTGTTTATCTTCTGTTTAGCATTCTATTTGTATACAATTTTTCAGTTATAAACTATGTCATGAATGTTGAATGAGAATCTGCACTGCTTTTTACTTTTATTATTACTCCTTTTACAACATTTATATAACCTCCCAAACACACACACACACACACACACACACACACACACACACACATTTGGAACTATTTGAACGCAAATTTTAACTCTAAATACAAAGCCTGAATTCACAACATGCTTTGGACTTTGACTCAATATAATGTCTTCCCAATAGAACAGTCAAGACGTTTATTTCACTGGGAACTGGTACGGATTTATGAATACCAGTTTTCTGCAAAAAAAAAAAAACAGTTATATGACCTTTCCAAGAATCTTTCAGGAAAAAGAAAAGATTTTTACAGGTGCCTTGAGAGCATTTCAGAATTGCATCCAGTACTTCCTAATCTTCAAATATAAATTCGGAATGCACCTGGCACAGGTGAGTAGTCAGAGAAGAGTTGATACAGGAATGTGTGATGGGTCGTCCTAACCTATCAGCAAGTTAACTTAGCACAGTGATTGGTAATTTGGTAAAGTGATCTTGGTAAAAGGCTCACCTGTTACGTATTTTCTTTTATCCTTAGAACTTGAAATGCCCCCAAGTATCTTAATCTAGATCTTAAGGATCTGGCAGATCATCTTTCCAGGAGGCGAAGGTGTAAGTTAGGATGCCCTAGGGACTGGTTTAAAAATATTTCTGTCAGTTTCCAGACCACCACCACTGATATTTTGTCATTATTGGGGGTTAGAGGACTGGAGAATGCAGGTATAATATACTGAAAAAGCATCCCCTGGTGATTTTAATTACTGTGTGTCCAATTCTGCTTCCAGAAACATTCAGCTGAGACCACAGATCTTGTCAAATCCTGATATTGTGCAAGAACAACCCACTGTAGCTTGGGATTTGAGTCAGGAACAGAGCTGGAAGGGGATGCAGGTCACCTGACTCCTATTCTGCTGCTCTTTCCACTCCACCCTTTTTAAAGGAATTATGTTCAATTAATTTTAAATAGAAAATATATTGCATCATTTGCAGTTTAATATTATTAAAACATTAATAATGACTTCTGTATAGTGAAAGATGGACCAGCACTCTACAAAATCAGAAAAAGGATGGTGGAGAAAGGAAAACCTGAAATGAGGGTATTTCAGATACTTGAACACACTATGGGAAAATAGTGAGCTTTGGGAATACTTATTTTGGGGACCAAATCCCAACATCACTACTTATCAGCTCTGACAACTTGAATGAATGGCTTAATCTTTCTGTTTCTTTGCTTTTTTATTGGGGCTATTGGTGATAACAATATCTAACACTATCATACATAGTGTAGTTGATAAAATTAAATGATAAAATTTATATTAATAGAAAGAACTTCTCATTTAGCAATAGTGGAATTAATAGTAGTCATAATAGTAACAGTTGTAACACAATAATTTCTAACTTCCCTTCCTATCCTCCTTTAACTTGGTAGTAGTTTTGGGGCCAAGGGTGGGGGTGGGGGAACATTTGTTCAGTGATACTAACAGAAGACATAAAGAAAAAGTGTATTTTGTTTTTTGTTTCTTTTTTTCAATTTTTTTTTTTTTTTTTTTTTTTTGAGACAGAGTCTCACTCTGTTGCCCGGGCTAGAGTGAGTGCTGTGGCGTCAGCCTAGCTCACAGCAACCTCAAACTCCTGGGCTTAAGCGATCCTACTGCCTCAGCCTCCCGGGTAGCTGGGACTACAGGCATGCGCCACCATGCCTGGCTAATTTTGTTTCTATATATATATTTTAGTTGGCCAGATCATTTCTTTCTATTTTTAGTAGAGACTGGGTCTCGCTCTTGCTCAGGCTTGTCTTGAACACCTTAGCTCAAATGATCCACCCGCCTCGGCCTCCCAGAATGCTAGGATTATAGGCGTGAGCCACCGTGCCTGGCCAAAAAGTGTATTTTGAAGGCAATAGAAGAAACTATTCCATGCTTCATTTTTTTTTTTTTTCCTAGACAGAGTCTCACTGTGTCACCTGGGCTAGAGTGCCGTGGCATCATCATAGCTCACTGCAACCTCAACCTCCTGGACTCAATTGATCCTCCTGCCTCAGCCTCCTGAGTAGCTGGGACTACAGGCACACACCACCACACTAGGCTAATTTTTTTTATTTTTGGTAGAGCCAGGGTCTTGCTCTTGCTCAGGCTGGTCTCAAACCCATGCTTCATATTTGATCAAGAACATTCACTATGGGTTTTGCAAACTGTTGGAGAAAATGACCCTGCTGAAAGAGATGGATTCTAGGACCCTGTGAAGAAGAGACACATTGTATACGCACTTCTAGAGCATCATTACTGTGCTGTGTGCCTCAGACAAGGAATTTATTCTCTTTCGACTTTTGATTTGCTTCCCCACCTGTAAAGTGAGATGCTAAGACACAATCATCCCCTTTTCCTCTACCATGGTATGTGTTTCTAAGATTATGGCATCTCTGAGTAAGGAAGGGTTCTTGCTATAACCACCATTAATCTGATGATTTTTACTCTTGTGAGGCTTAATTGGTAACTATTGGGTAATGTGCAGCAAAAGCAGTGGGAAGAAGGTAGCAAGGCAAGTTTCTCACAGGCAATGGCGATTGCATGGCAACCTTCCCCACAGCTCGGGTAATGAAGCACAGTTAGGTTACCCTGTGGTCTTTTGTATTTAAGGAGCCTGGAAAGTGTACACATCAACAGGCTTACACAATGAGAGATCAGGAGTATTCAGGCTCATGGTGAACTCTAAGAAATTGTAAGTTTCTGTGTTGACATCACAGGAGAGAAAGACTGACAGGCTAACTGCTCCTCCTCTTCCTCCACCTCCTGCCCTCTTTCTGGCAAGAACAGTGATCCATGGAGATTCGAGGTTCTTTACCACTTCCTCTAACCTAGTGAACAACTTAAGAAAACCAATCCCAGATATGTGTTAGCCACATGTGACTTTTTACATTGAAATTTGAATTACGCTGAAGTTGGGATAGTAATTGGACAAGGGGACTGTCCCGGGAGTCTGGCCACCCTACGCTGCCTTTCCCTTACATCACCCCGCAGGACAGTGATGGCGGACTCTTGAGGGAGTGTTGGGGTGGGGGCAAAACAAAGTGCGTGCAAAGGATTGCAGGGACCTAGAACACTACTGCACATGTTACCTGCTGACTGTGATCTTTGAAATAGGAGCATCGCTCATGATTTGTAGAGTACATTTTTTTTTTCCTTTGAAAATGTTGCACAAGATTTTGTGTCTCCCCTGGATTCAAATCTGGCTCACATCCTCTGTAGGTCAAAAAGACCACCTCCTTCTTCTATAGACAAGGGACTGAGATGGACTCTCAACCACCTGGAGGTGGGAGAACAAACAAAGAAGTTACAGTCAGGGCACAAACCAATCAAAGACTGAAGTTTTACCCTGTAGACAATGGTTGTATCACTTTTTAAGGAAAACTATTTTATTTTTTGCTCATCATAAGCCTGAGGAAATTCTACACATGGAGAAAGAATGTTGGACTCTTCAGAAAATGCTCATTCTTTCTTTTAAGCCAGCACTCGTTTTGCCCCAGGTTAATGGTCCCCGATTGCTCAGAATTGACACTTGAAAGAAATCACTGCTCACCTCAGTGCTGGTCAAGTTAATGTTTAGCTTCAAGCTTCACAGTTTTATGTTCTATTGGATAAACTTTCAAAAGGAGAAGGAGAAAAAAGAATAATTTTAGTAACATGCAGCACTTTTCAATCTTAACTGAAGGCGCTCAAAATAACACTAGTATTTACTCTAAGAAACGCAGTTTGTTTACTGCTACCCTTTCTGTTTTCAAAGGCTTTGAGGCCTGCTGGGTACATGCCATGGGCATTTTCATCTCATTCTCCTGAAGTATTTTCTAGCAAAATCTTATAATATTCCCCTAGAACTGCTGCAACTCTGCAAAGTCTTTTTTTTTTTTTTTTTTTACAAAGTCTTACGTATCAAAGATTAACCAGTACTGTGGCAGATAATTATGGTTGGGCACTGTATTCATTTCTTGCCACTCTTGTAGCAAATGACCACAAACCTAGTCACTTAAAACAACATGAATTTATTCTTTTATAATTCTGGAGGTCAAAAGTGGTAGGCCTGGAGCTGAGAGAGACACATGAAGCCTCATCTGTAGCAAAATGCTGTTTATTTTGAGCATCCAGGTGCAAACGGGTGGAGGCGAAAAAGCATCCACCCCGAGGGAGGGGAAAGCCTTGGGTTTTATAGAGGGGAGGGTTTTCTCCAGGGGGAGTAAGTGGACCAGAACAGCTGCTTGTAACGAATTATTTTTCAAACAACGAGCTCCTAGGACCCCTGCCCCAGTCACATCCATCCTTCAGCTCCGGAGTCCTTATCAGGAGAGAGAGGGAGGGATGAACTTTGTCCCTATGCAGGGAAGTGGGAAGAAGGAACGCTGGCTGCCGCTGTCTGTTAGATCTACAAAGTCCAGGGACCCTCCAGACTCCTGCAGCTATTGTTTTATAAGCCTAAGTTTTCCATTAACCATATTCTGTCCTATACATACTTTTCGGATTCCCACCTGGAACAAACCTAACAAAAAATCCCTAAAATCAAGGTATCAGTAGAGTTGCCTTCCTTCTGTAGGCTCCAGGGAAAAATCTGTTTCCTTATCTTCTCCAGCCCTTTCTAGAGGCTGCCTATATCCCTTAAGGGTTGAATCCTCCCTCCAGTTTCAGCCAGCAGCGTGACATCTCAACATCTCTCTCTCCCTGATGCTTTCATCTTTGCTTCTGTTGTCACATCTTTTCTATAATCTGACCCTCTGCCTCCCTCTCGTAAGGCCTCTTGTAATTAATTGAGCTCACCCAAATAATCTAGAATTTTCTCTCCATCTCAGAATCCTTAATTGCATCTCTAAAGTCCCTTTTGCCAGGTAAGGTGACATTGTCACGGGTTCCTAGTGTTCAGAGGTGGACAACTCTGGAGGGACCGTGCCTGAGCCCCTCGCAGCCACCTTGACTCGGGAGCTCAGGTTTTGTTTGTTTCCATTGGTCTTCCCAGGGAAATTCTTAGTAAATTAGTAGCCAATTAACACTCTTTTAATTGAGCCCAATCAAAGGTCTTTTAAACTTATGTCAGCCATGAGTCTAGAAGCTTATGGGGCTTGTTTTTAGAATATTAAAACAAATATAGTCACTTAAAAATTAAGACTTAACTGATGGGCAAAGGTAGGCATATTTTCATGTCCCCAAAACCATTCTTCATTGATTTTAGAATGTAGCTATGCCTCCATTGGAACCTTTTGTTAAAAATCTCCACTGGATTCACAACATATAAGAGGTGTAAGCACAGTTGGCCTGCTCTTTCAGTTGCAAAATGGGAATATGTTCCATACATATAATAATTTGGATCCTGTTTTTGAGCTCATAGGAGGGAAATTTGACAAGCTTCAGAAGAGGAAGTGAGTGCCACAGAGTGAGAGAGGAGACAAACAAGGAGACATTCTCGGAACAGAGGATGGATTTCATAGCTTTGCCTAAAGCCATCCCTGAAGGACATTTGCTGTGTGAGACCAAAGTGATTTAATGGGGACGAGGAAGCAGACCTGAAACGAGAGGCAAGCTTGTGCCAGCCTCAGCGTTCGATGCTCGCACTACAGGACAAAAATTAAAACATCCAAACGGAGACATTGGCTACATGGCCCACTCCCCTCCTTCCCCACTCACCTCAGGAACAGAGCTGTGTTCAAATCTGGTTACCTGCATCCTAGCAGGGACTCTCCAGCATTGATTCTGTGGGCGAGTGGCTGGGAAGCTGGCTTAAGTCTATGCATGAAAACACAAGAGACCTTGGTACGAGGGCAGAGTATGCATGAAAACACAAGAGACCTTGGTACGAGGACAGCCTCTGCCCCCAAACTGTCATACAATGGCAGACAACACAGTTCACCCCTTGGAGGACAGGGGATAGAGTAGAAATAACATGGAATTCAGTATCTATAGAGTTAATTTTACGTTTAGAAAATACCACCACTTCTGAGGAAATTATTAAGGCTCTTTCAGCCTCTCTACCAGTGAGAAAGAAAAGAAACTGTGATCCAAGGAATGTAAACACCTTTAAATTATCAGGCCCAAAGAGACATTGAAATGTGTGGACAGTCCCATCACCCCCCCCTCCCCCGGGCTACATAATCACCTCTTGAAGCTACTTGCTCTGTGGGCTCTGGCGTAGACGAAGCTGGCACTCCATGCACTGTGCACAGAACTCATGCTCCATGGCCCAGCCATGCACAACCGATCACTAATCAGCATCATCTCTGTGAACCAGTGAGAGTTCTCAGAAATCCCAGTCATTTCTTCCCTCGTTCCATCACTTTTCAATGACCGGCCCGCCTCCTAATGAGACAGTGCCTATGGAAGGTCTTGAGTTTAATGGGAATTTAATGAAGAAGCAGCTCATCTGCTTTAATCATGGTGAATGTGGCTGGTTCCCTTCATGGCCTCTCAGATGCTGATATAATTCCAAATGCCGCTCCCTAATTTCCTCTCTGGTGAGGCCCGGCACCCAGAGGCACTTTGAAGGTGAGTGGGTTACGGGTCCCTCCCCCCAGACTCGCCAGCTCCCCACCCCCCTGGGGCAGGCTGCCTGTAATCCCCGGCTGGACACTGACCGGCTTCAGACTTCAGCCGTGCCTTATATCTCCCTGCCCTAATGGGAAGTTTCTATAATCTGCTTTCTCCTCTGGACTGGATTTTATGCACCTTCTGTGTGTTTCTCCAGCCACACCTGTAGTGGATTAAAACATTTATCCAGTGCCCCTTCAAGTATAACTATGCATAATGACTGGAACTAAATATAAAATAAATATATGTTTAGTGGTTCTTTATATGCACAGTTAAACTGTCCTCATTAAGTCACATTACTCAGGGTCAGATTCTATTCTGTGATAGAGACAAGGGAACAATTTAAGCAAGGAAATTACCGAGCATTCTTGCCTGGAGAGGAGCAGGCCATTGGGCTGCACCTGTGCCTGAAATGCCAGCCAGACCCTGCTCTGCGCCTGTAACCCTTAGCTGCCCAGACAATCAGGGACCCACCAAACAATTTCCCTGAAACAAGAGTGCCAAAGACTTCAATTAAAAATGATTTCAGTGGATACACTCTGCTGCAGTCCCCGCCCCCGCCTCTCCCTGTATAGACTTCAGGAACTTTACCAAGAATTCCACCACTTCCACCACTTGTGTTGCTACTGCCCACATCGGAGCCACCATGATCTTTGCTATGGATTGTTTGGTAACTTTTGTCCTAGCTTTCGTGATCCCACTGTGCTCCAGCCAACCACTCTCAGCTTAGCAACTGCATGAAACGTTGATCGCACCAGGTCACTCTTGTGCTCCAAGCCTTCCCACGATTTCCCATCTTCCAGAATAAAAGCTTGCGGCCTCCAAATTGCCAACCTTACCCCAATCAGTCCAGCCCCTCACCTTTGGCCACAGGTCCCTCCCTGACCCTGTTTCTTCTGCCTCATTCTTCCCCACCTTTGTTGGCCTCCTGGCAGCTCCTCAAACACACAAGGCCTGCTGCCCTGGCCCCAGCAACGTGATGCCTCCCTCTCTCCCCTGCCTGGTGATGTCTCCCAGACACCAGCTTCTCATTAAGGCCTTTCTTGTCAACCCTGCATGGGATTGAATTCCCATGCACAGCATTCTTTCTCCAACTTTTTGCTTTATTATTTTTTTCAGAGAGAATTTAACACAATATAATGTATTTTACTTATATATATTTAATTTTTTTTTTTAACTTTTGGGAATCCTCATTCAAAAGAAAGCCCGTAGTTGCTGCTGTATCTTGATAACAGTGCCTGGAACAGAACAGACATTTATTGCAATTTATAAAGAGTGGATCTATAGAGTTATGCTCAAACTCTTAAAAAGACTTTATGTGAATACTTTTACAAAATACTTCTTAAAGCTGAAGATGTAAAGCAAGTAGAGTTCTTGTGGTTGCAGTGCAATTGTGGTCATAAAATTAGTTCCTACTTATATGGCATTTATTCTATGCCAGGCTTTGTTCCAAGAACATTACATATATCTAAATAATTTATCTCCACAAAAACCCAGTGATATAGTTACTATTATTTTCCCAATTATATATGTGGAAATTGAGGCACAGAGAGATTAGGACACTTGCCCAGTGTCACACAGTGGGAAGCCTCTATTTTGTCTGCTCATCATCTCCCTTTACTGGTCCTGCAAGTGCCAGGCCTCCCAGGGTGATGTCTGAGACACTCACAGAATCTCTGGGGTTCCCAGGCACCCACTTTGACAACCACCCATCTGTAGCTTGTAGGTGCAGAGAGTGCAGCTCACAAGTGCCCGCGTGATCTGAGCATGCCAGTCTTTTCACACTTGTGCATCCATCCATTTGTAGGTGTTATTTCTTTTGGGAATGTTGGTCTTATCCTCAGCGGCCTGGCAAACCACCGGTCATTTTACACGTGTTCATTAGTGTAAGGCTTGACCGTGAAACCTTATAGAGTTACTTTGTTCCTTAATAAATTGCACGTATTTATTAATACAGTTTTCACTTTAGTTTACTGTTACTTGTTTATGAATTCTAATTCCCCTCCTAGACCATGAGCTCCTTGAGCATAAGGACGTGTCTTGGTCGCCTCTGCATCCTAGAGCAAGCACCAGGCCAGAAAACCTGAGACTTAGCAAATGCTCCTTGACATGTAATGAACTGACTTGTCAAAAGTCACCAACCTGGAGAAGAGAAAAGATGGAATTGGAACCTACTCCGTTCTGTTACGAGATAGTGATAATTTCACAAAGCAATCTTGCTTCTCTCTACGTCTTTCACTTTAGGTACTCAACAAACCATTAAAACCCATCGTCTATCCCCATCCCTACTGTGTCTCTATGGCAACTTCAGAAACAAAGTGAAGTGTTCAACATCCCCCTCAGCTGGAGTGTTGAAAACACGACTCACCTAGGCCCAGCTCCTGGGCTGCAGGTACCCGTACCCCGGCCAACGCTGGGCCCTAAGTGGCTCATGCAATGAGGGGGTCATTATCCGACACAAGACATCCTGAGGAGCGGCCGTTCTGGGGCTGCTTCACGGGTCAAGATGACCAAAGCAGTTTCTAGGTCTCCCCCATGGAAACAGCATCCAGCTAAAAAGGAGAAGAGGATTTCCTTTAATTCATCTGTTTTTCTGAAGGAGATGTCAAATAAGGAATAAATTCTGACCTAGGTAAGGAGAGACACAAGAGTTTACAGCACTGAGGGGAGGGCAGCTACTCCAACAGGGAGAACACTCGCCCGGAGAGCTGCAAGCATCTTACAGGTTAGGCACAAAAGGGCTGTTCTTTTACAGGGAGGAGTAAAGAAGGTAGAAAGAACCTAACAGCCCTGGGGAAGTGGCAGGAGCCGGGTGGTGTGATTGGTGTGATTGCCGGGCAGACAGGAATGGTTACCCTGAGGCCAGCCTATTCTCAAGGGGTTTTCAGAGGGGCTGTGTGCGCCTCAGGCTGCAGCTGGGCCAAATTTCCAGGGCCTGAAGGAAGGAGAGAAGCTTCACTAAAATTAGCCCAGGTCTAGGCAGCAAGCATTTTGTTCAGATTGGTTAAAAGTGTCAGTTCAGCTGACACTTTTTATGAGGCAAAGAATGGGAATTTGGTGAAGCTGTGTCTGGCCTGGTCACAGGTAAATAAGGAGGCACCATGAGTCCTCTAAGTCATGTGCATCTAAGTCATATGCATCTATTAAATAAGTCATATGCAGGCAGCTGCTTCTCACAATATAAAAGGGATAGATAGTGTCTTTAACCATCATTGTTGTCCAGAGTGGCAGGACCCAGGTGAAGTTCAACCCTGTCAGAGAAAAACCTCTCTCCCAGAAGCTCGGTAAGAGCTTTCTCTGCAGCCCTCACTGGATAGGTCTGGGGTGCTCGCAAGGCTTTAGCTGCAGGAAGACTGGGAAAGAGAAAGGGAATGCTGAGCATTTTCAGCATTTGCAGTGGGACACAGGCCCGACCAGCGGGGAGAGGTGCAGAGGAGGGGAGGACAGCTCCACAGGAGTGACCAGAAGGGCCAGCCACTTCTACCAAACACGCTTTCCCTTTCTTCACCAAAAGCACCTTCCAGTGCGAGGTGGAACAGGGAGCAATGCACAAGCCCTGGTGCCTTTAGGTGCTGACCGACAGCAGCCGCAGTGAAGGCTGCGGCTACACATTTGCCTGTGCACTGCTTGTCCCTAGCACTTAGCACAGAGCCTGCACCCAGGGGACACCCAGCAGGTATCTAACTCTGATTATGCCCTGATAAAGGCAGATTGCTGGAAATTGATCGAAACCCTGAGATTCAGCCATCCGTAGTAGGTCAATGAACGGTAGTTAATTTGTCACCGAATTCTCAATATTTACATTTTCTTCTCAGGGTTTCAAGTTGTTAAGTAATGATTACATGAAAATGAGTTTTCTTGCAATTATGTAACTCAGGCCAGGTCCAAATTGGCAAGAATTTTTTTTAGTGCCCCTAAAAGTCAAGTAGTTTCCACTAAATTTTAAAGAGTACTATAAGCAATACAGATTTTTTGGTAATAAAAAATAAAAATTAATCACTCCTTAGCATGCGTAGAATAATGTGCAAAACCACCCATCTGGAGTTTGAAGTCTTCCTTCTGTTTGACCCGAGGCAACCTTGCTGGCCAGATCTCCAGCTTTCTGCATCTCTCTCTCCTGTCCCGGCGCCAAACAGAACTAAGTGTCCCCTCCCATTCACTTATTCATTCAATATTGTTTGAGGACCTACAACGTGTCGCATAACAGTAGAGACCCTTTTGACACATCAGCAAACAAAGCGGGCAGTCATCCCCGCCCTCGGGGAGCTGACATTGTCCTGATGGAAGGTTGACAATAAACAATAAAGTTGATAAATAAGTAAAATTATGTGGCATTTTAGAAGATAGTTTGCATGCTAGTTGGACAAAACGGAAAATATGAAACAGGCTTAGGGGTATTAGTTCGGGCAGGGGCAGATGGCAGAATTAAATAGTGCCGCTTCATTGAGAACCTGCGATTGGAGCAAAGACTTCAAAGGGAAGAGCGTCACCAAACAGGTTTCCGGGGGAAGAAAGCTCCAGGTTGAGGACAGCTATGGAAGGTCTAAGGTGGCTGTGCACCTGAGGCGTGTGAGGTGTGGCAAGGCCGGCGGGCCTGAGCAGGGCCAGGCCAACACAGGGTGGCAGAGAGGGGGCAGCAGCCAGACCAGAGGGGAGGGGGCTCGTGGATTTGCCATCCCCTCTGAGTAAATGGCATGAGGGAGGTGACTCCCATTTTGAAAGGCTCAATCCGGCTGTTGAGAACAGACTGTGGCTGGGGCAGGAGCAGAAGCACGAGACTTGTCAGAAGGCCACCAGGTCATCTGAGAGCCACGAGGGCTGCAGTGGTGGTGGGAAAGGCGGTGAGGGACGGGCTGTCCCTGATGGTATTTTGAGGGAGCAGCAATTAGACTTCCTGATGGGTTGGACATGGGCTGTAGAAGAAAGAAAAAAGTCAAGGGTGCCCTAAGGCTTTGGGCCTGAGAATTGGGACACGGGCTGTCAAGAAATAAGAGGCTGCGGGAGTGGCAGTTTTGGACACAATGTGCGTGAGACGCTCCTGTCGGGCAGCCTCCTGTCCCTCCTGTCCTCAGTGCCTGCCGCTCCTGTGTCTTGGCTCACGCTGCTCTCCCCATGCGGAGTTCCCTGTCTCCCACCCTTCCTTGTCCAGTCATTTATGCATTACAGTCCATCAAACAGTATCGCTTACAGATGCCATCCTTGACACTTACCACGGATGCCTGTAGGAAAAAAGCAAAACAAACAAAACTGTTCCTTTATGTAAACCAGAGTAACTTTCATTCATTCATCCATCCAATAGTGACTGAGCACCACCAGGCCACACGCCCTTTCCCAGTCGGTGCAGATGCAGTGGGAAAGAAGACCAGCAAGTGGCCGCGCCACGGAACTTTGATAGGAGTTGCAGGAAAGAGAAGAGAACCAGAGATAAATGGAAAGGGGCGTTTCAGGCAAGAGCTGTGGAGCACAGAGACGGTGACCTTGCGAAGCAGAGTGCCTAGGGAGGAGGGGGTGCCTTAGCGCCGTGGTTTGAGACAGGCTTTCTGAGGCAGCGACAGAGGGGTGAGGCAGCATGACTAGAGTGGTGTCGGACACACACAGATGGGGAAATCGGGGCATGGGGAGCTGTCCAAGCAGAGGGAAAAGCAAATGAAGAATTGTTGGCGAGGGGCATGTGAAAGAGTTTTTCATGTGCACAAAAAAAATGATGCAGGACCGTGAGGATGAAGTTTAGTCCCTGAGGATGGGGAGCAAAGCAGGAGATGAGACAGAGAGCTGGCATGGGACCAGATTGCTCAGTGCCTTGGGAGCCCCGGGAAGGAGTTTGGATTTTGTTCCTGAAGGTGGAAGAAAGCCATCTCCTCTTCCAGTCTCGCACCTTCCTCATGGTGGGGCACATGTATGATTCTGAATACATGTGAGTATCTTATTCTAGTAAGTGTTGCAGAGATGTTATCATTAATCATAACAGCAACCACTTACCACATTTGTGGGTGAGCCCCTTCCACATACCCTAGCAATAGCATCCCCGAATCTTCACAAGACCCTGAAAGACACTATCACCTCATTTCATAGACACACGAAGGTGAGACTCAGATGGGGTAGGTGACTTGCAGAGATCCAACCTGGGCCAGCCCCACTCCAGAGTGAGCCAGCTAATAATCATAATCCCAGGTCATCCCTGAGCCCGTCTGCTCCCCTCGGACAAGTGCTGCTCCCTCTGCACTGGGCTCTCGCCTCCGCGTGCAGTTCTCGGAGTAATTAGGCATATAATGAATACTTATGTTGAGCAAGATAATGCTATTTTCTAAAAGGAATAATGAATATATGGAATAAGTTGTTGAACAAAGAGAATCTACTGGGGCATGTGAAATTAAAATGTTGCCGGAAGGTCAAAATTAATTTTGGAAACATTGGTGGAACAGAGAGTTTTACAAAGAGAAAATTGAGAAAATAAAAACTGCATGAGCTCAATGAATAAAAAGGGCAAAACATCTATCCAGAGGTCTTTTGCCTTTGCTGGAATTCATTAACTTTTATTTTGGCTTCAACTCTTTGAAAAAGTTCTGCCTGGAGGAGTTCCTTAATTTGGACTTAATGTGGCCTGTGGAGGCAGAGTGAGGCTTGCTTGTGGGGGCTCTGAGGCTGCGCAGATGCTGGGGGAGAGGCCAAGACCACCCAGGGGCATCCAGAATCGATGGGCTGCTGGGGGCAGAGCGAGGGGGAAGGGCTTTTTGATGTTGGACAGTGTGATAATGACTGCCTGCGAGCAAGAATCAATCTTTCCCGCATAGACAGATGCCCTCAAAGAACACAGCACCCAGAGAGTTTAGTACTTCTCTTGTTTGCCTTTGTCTCCTGGCGTTTGACAAAGTCTCTCCACCACCACTGCTGTACACTGCAGAATCAGGATTCAGTTTTCAGGTTTTCAAGTGTTATTTTGACCTCGCGCCATCACCATTTAATAGCATTTTAGGTTAATAGATCCGTTACTTACCTTGATTCAGTCATTCCACATTGTATACACATACTATAACATCACTTTGTACCCCATAAATATATACAATTATGATTCGTCAATATCCAATTAAAAATTTTCTAAAATTAAAAAAATTAATATAAAAATATAAAGTTCCCATATTTTTCCATATACAAACATATGTTCTTTAAATTAAATTTATCAAAAAAGGGAGGCAAAGAAGCAAAATCCCATCACAAAATACCACATAAGCACATTATTTTGTAGCACGTTACATTTCCTTTAGTATTTTATTATATATGCACAGTTCATTGACCTGTATACGAATTCTTTTTGGTTCTCTTTACTTCTTTAATTTGTAGAAATTCTCATTACCTACGTTATAACAGGATTTTCCAGTATAACGTAGTGATTAAAAGTACCTTTTCTGAAGCTGGGTAGTTTAACTTTGAATGGTGGTTCCACTATTCCTTAGCAATATCACCCTGGGCAAACAGATAATAATAGCTCCCAGATAGGAAGTGCTTCATGAATAAACTCTCTCACAATAATAATCAGAATTATTGTGATTATTTACAAAATATATTCATATAAATTCTCTTATGTTTAAGGATTCTGATACAAGAAAAAATAACCTTCCTGTTAAAGCCTTATGAAAATATCATTGTCTGAACTTGAATGGCAACATTTTTTTTTCTACATGATATAGGTAGAACACGCTGCCAGTTCTCAACATTCTGTGCATGCCAACCCCAGTGCTTCCACTGAAAACAGTTGCAACTTTTAAGCTAGGCCTCTAGAACATGCACATTCTGTCCCAGATGAGCTGTAAGTGATGAAGAGCTAATACCCTTGAGAGCAGCCCTCAACCAATGCCGGAGTTGAAGGACAAATAAATCCCCCAGCTTCCTGGCCACTGGGATGAAACAACTCTGCAGCATACTTTGTGCAGTCTCCAAGAAGTCTCCAGGAGGAGTGAGCCCAGCTGCCCACTGAGCAGTTTCTTCTAAGTTGAAGCACATACCTACTCACAAGAAAAGAAAACTTATGTCCACATGAATTTTGGTAGCAGCTTTGTTCATAATCACCCCAAACTGGAAACAACCTAACTATCCTTCAACTGATGAATGGAAAAATGTGGTAGTACATCCTTACAATGGAATACTACTCAGTAATTAAAAAAAAAAAAAAAAAAGAACTCTGGCCGGGCATGGTGGCTCACACTTGTAATCCCAGCACTTTGGAAGGCTAGGGCAGGAGAAACACTTAAAGCCAGCCTGGACAATACAGTGAGATCTCATCTCTACAAAATTAAAAAAATTAGCCATGCATGGTGGCACACACCTGTAGTACCAGCTACTAGAGAGGCTGAGCCAGGAGGATAGATTGAGCATGGTAGTTGGAGGCTACAATGAGCTGTGATCATGCCACTGTACTCCATCCTGGGTAACAGAGAGAGAACCTGTCTCACCAAAAAAAAAAAAAAAAGAAGAAAAATTGTGATTCGTGCAACAACATGGTTCAATCTCAAATGCATATGTTAAGTGAAGAAGCCAGGCTCAAGATTTACGTTACAATTTGGAAAACGCAAAACTGTGGAGACAGAGAATAGGTCAGTGGTTTCCAGGGACTGGGGGATTGAATATAAAGGGAGAGAAAGAGGAAAACTGGGGGATGATGAGAGCATACTATATCTTTATCGTGGCTGTGGTTCCAGGACTGTGTGCGTAGAACTGTATGCTGAAAGGGTTGAATTTCACCCTTTTTAAGGTAAACCTCAATGAACCTGATATATTATTGGGATAAAAAGGTAGCCTATTTATCAACCATTTTTTAGTGGGTTTTTTACATTATCTGTCTCACATTTTTGCTCCTCATACTGTTCTTCTTGCAATCACTTGTCAAATAAATGACTTGCACAAATTCTTGTTTCAGGGTCTATTTCTGGGTAAATCCAATCTAAGATGAACATTATTGATGCTTAACATAATTTTTTATATTTTATCACACTCTTTTAGAACATAAATTGTGATGACCACAGAGTATTTAATCGAGGGGAATATCATAACTTAATTTACTAATCCCTTGAGGTCAGCATTATATTATTTCTCAATTTCTACATTAAAAAATATGGCCAGAATGAATGAATATCTTTGTTTAAAAAGGTTTAAAGAATCCAATATAATTTCCACAGTTAGATTCTCAAACAAGGAATTTCTAGGGTCAAAAAATATAAGCTCTTAAATATCTCAAGTACATATTATCAAACTTATTTCCAATAAGTATTCACTATTCACCATTGCCATGGACTAAGTAGAATTCTCCAATTCTTCACATTGTTGTTTTCACAAAATTCTCATTTTGCTTAACCTGTGCTCATCTCAAAGAATAAATTCATTTCCTGTTACCAGTTTTAATCTGGGAGGCAGAATAGCATGGTGGTTAAGAGCCCTAACTTGGGAGCCAATTAGTTATATCTTTCACTGTGTAAGTTTTACCATTTATTTAGTTTGGCATAGGACCCCTTAGCAAAGACTTACTGGAAAGTTGCCATTCGTATGTTCACAGAAGTTATTACTTCCTCTTCTATACTTCTGCAGCACAATGTCTAAGCTGCTGTGTACCATTTATAACACACAGCCTACTAGAAAGGATAACAACCATGTCCATTGATATATTGCAGGCTACTTGCATAATCAGTGCCTAGAACAGAGTACAAATTGAACACATATTTAAGAAAATGGAAACATCCAGGCGAATCTTGGTCAGGAATAAAGATAATTATAGTAGTACCACTAAAAACAAAGAATTTATTGATTACCTACTGCCTACAAAACTTTTTACATAAACATTATTCAGTCATGATAAGAGTCTGTCAAGTCAAGAATTGCCAGCTTACTTTATGGATGTAGTGGGTTGAATAGTGTTCTTCCAAAATACATGTCGATTCAGAACCTGAGAATGTGAACTTATTTGGAAATAGGGTCTTTGCAGATATAATTATTATGATTACCTAAAGATAAAATCATCCTGGATTTAGGGTGGCACCAAAATCCAATGAATGATGTCCTTACAAAAAGAGGAGCAGACACAAGACCCAGGGGAGGACAACATGTGAAGACGAGGCAGGGGTTGGAATGATGCTGCCACAAGCTAAGGACTATCAGGAACTATCTGCAGCTGAAAGGAGGAAGGAAGGATTCTTCCCTAGAGCCTTTGGAGGGAGCGTGGCCCTGCTGACACCTTGGTTTTGGATTCAGCCTCAAAAACCATGAGATAATAAATAAATTCCTTTTATTTTAAGTCACCAAGTTTGTGGTAACTAACTTCTATGGTAATCCTAGGAAACTAACACAACAGGTATGGAAACTCATCTTCTGAGCTTGTCAATTCACTTCTCTGTGCTTCAGTTTTCATGCTGGCATGTGGCGAAGCTTGGGTTTTCCTGGCTTTCCAGGACATATACCACATCTTGTGCAAACCGGCCCAGGTTGCAGGGATGGACAGCAGAAGTCTTCCACCACGTGCAGAGAACGGGGGTCAACATCAACTAAGGGATGACTTTAAAATACAGTCCAAATTAGTTTGTCCTCCCATCATTTCAGCAACAATTTATGTCAAATTTTCTCAGGCCCAAGTTTAAAAATGTGCTCCTTTTACAATGACACTGTTAGGACAAACTACAATCGGTTGGCCTCGCAACTCTTGTTTTCATGGCCTTATAAAAGCACCACCGCATTCACCAGCCAACCAGTCATTTCTCTCTCCCTGTGGATTCCCCTCTATAAGAGAAGCACATGCCCTGGCTATATTAACACCTCCTGCCTCTCCCAATCAGAAATGTCAGATAAGCAGGACATATTTTCCAAAGTCTCAATCCCAAAATGAGAGGGCATTGCTTTCCCTATCTTTGATAGAGATATTGCTAAACTTGTAAAAGACTAAGAATTTAAAGGAATTTGAAATTTTTTTAGAATGATTTCTTCCACTTCAAGTAATGGAATGACTATACCTTGGTTATTTTTCTCCCCCCAGAGTGTGGCCTGTACAGGGACAGTGGAAAAAAATTTAAGGTGTGACCTACACATTTCCATTATGAAGGAAAGCTTTGGTTTGGTACAATTTGAGTTTTCAGAAGTCATTTTCTACAGAATTGTCATGAAATGTTTGACTTATGGTCTATAGATTGTATTTTGTTCTGAACATGGATCCTACAGTTTCAATTTCCCAGCATTGTCCAGAGGTTACTAAATTGTCTTATTCTATTACTTCTTCTTCTCTCTCTCTCCTTTGAATAGGGGATGAAGCAGTCAGGAAGGAAGGTCAGTGAGATGCCCTGGGCTTCCATGGGTGAGTCCTCAAACATGTTGTCTGAAATAAGCACAATTAGAGGATGTCTGAAGATGAAGAGAAAAGCAGAAGCAAACTTCAATGCAATGAAGAAAAATACTAATGTGATGTGATACTCGAATAACACCCTTATGTCGAGGCTAATTAAGCTAATTTACCACTTCCTTATTATCGATAAGGTGAGAACAACTTGTTTAGAATATGGAATCTGCTAGAGACTACGAGATGTTGGGTACATCATTAGCCTCTCAGAACCTCCATTTCCACATCCAAGAATTAGGGAGAGTAAATACTCCATGAAGTTGTAGCAAGTTTTAACTGTGGAATTATAACTAAGAATGCCTAGTGCCATAATGGAATACGTTGGAAACTTAATAAATAATAAAACTCACAATTTCATAGGCCATAACTTCTGAATTCTACAAAATAAATCCAAAGATAATAAAATAGTAAAAATGGGTTTTAGTTCCCATTATAGCAAAATCTCGAATCTCAGCCTTTTGGGTGCATGCTCCCTGGGATGACCAATTAGCTGGGAGTGAGCATTCTTTACTGGTGAGCATTAGTCACTAGCTGTTGTTTATTGTACATCTTCTGTGAACCAGGCACTGTGTGGGATTCTGTGCTATCACTTCCTATGAGACAGCCTGAGTAGAATTTCCTCTACTGGACTGAGAATTGTCCTCATCTTCTACAAAGACCTGGACCCTAATGCAGAAACCTCACTTCTCCATGCTCTGAAGACTCATGGCCTTTCCCCCACAGGGTTTTCAAGCTTATTTAGATGAGTTTCAATCTTCATGTTCTGCACAACTTACAGTCTCAAGTTGGGACCCTGATACCTACATTTTATGTAGACATACAATAGGGCAATGGTATTGATCTTATCTCACTGAGGAAGAACTGCTGTATCCCCAGAAATTCATCTGCAAATGTGGACACTTGGAACAGTAAATAAACAATGATCTCACTTCTATGCCAGGGAAAGGGAGTGTTACTACCCTAACCAAAACCACTTCTTGCATAGATTCTCTGACACTGTGATGGTGACAAATCCAATGGGTATTTTCTAGCCTAAACATAACTTCATCATAGAAGTCAACACTGCAAACATGCACTCCCTTTGCAAAGCACTTTCTTCTCGCGTCCTCATTCCCAACCACACACACGTGTTTCCTCTGACCCCATCAGTTCTCCTTCCCTAGTGGCCTCTTCTCTGCAGAATGCCTACATACTGCGGTCCTCAGAATTCAGTCCTGTTTTACTTCTTGTCTCTATTCTCCCCACATACCCTCCCTAGGTGATCAAAAACATCCTAGTAAATGTGATCTACAAATGGAAGTCTCTCGTCACTGTGTCATGGTGAAATGTTGCTTCTGGAATCTATCTGTTGCTTCTGTGAGACATTTCCTCAGCACCTCTTGGGCATCTTGCAATTTACATGACAATTTTATAGAAAATATTTTAAGAATTTATAAAATTTTCCAAATATACAATAAACTAGAGAGTGATGAGCCCATCATTTAGCTTCTGTAATTATCTAGAGAAATGAAATATCCCTCAAGTATCCTCCATTTCAGCTTTTACCACCATAGCAGGAATCCTGGGAAAAATCACTATTTCTTAGGAAAAAGAAACATTAAATATTTTCAACTAATTCCTTGTCTTCACTCTTCCATTCTAAATTATTACTAAGTACCTTGATCACAACTCCTAAACATGTCTTAAAAACATGAACTTTGCTCTCTGTCCAATGACACCACAAGAGTCTAGAATCTAGCCTATCTTTGCTTCCCTCCAGGCCCACTGGAGTGATCTGGCTGCTGTCTGCCTTTGGCACATGCCTCTTTCAAGACTCTCAACAGAGCACACCATCACCTGCCAGGCAGCCACTAGTCATTGTCCTAGGAACGGAACCCAAGCCACTGACAATGCCGCTTTTCCTGTCCTGGCCCTTTTTCACTCCCTGTGTCCAGCTGTGTCCTTCCCCAATTTGTTCACCACACTCCAGACTCACAGGTTTTCTTTCATTTGAGGGAAAGTTACTTCTGTGTATCAAGTCTTGACATATGCTCACTTGCCCTTACTTACTCTCTCCTCAACTCTCAATAGGTCCTGTTTATCATCAAACCGTTAAATAAATATTTTTTTGTTTTTCAAAAGACCCATATTATCTAAAGTGTCTGTCCTTACCTTCCACAAAGACCTAGGATGGAACCCAGGAACCTCACTTCTCCATGCTGTGAGCTTCTCCCACGGGCCCTTCAGGCTTATCCAGATTAACCTCAATCATTGTTTACATCAATTCATGGTTTCTTTCCTGTAAGTATTTTCTATACTTTAGAGTGGTCACTTTTGTAAATCCTTTTTTAATACTAGGCTATGTAAGTGTCATGAAGAAAGAATCAGTGTCTCTCTCACTCACCATGGCAGCTCCAGGGCCTGGCAGAGATCTATTTGGCCTACACATTTGCTGCAGGAAGGAACAGATGGAATGAAGGAGAGAGAAGACGACTGGAATGGGCTTAGTAGGAAATGGATAGCATGAAGATAAACCTCTTTTGAAACTACTGTGAATTTAAAGCAGAGAAATAAAGCAGTAGCCAAATGGGAAAGAGGAAAAAAGAGAGTTCTTTCTTTCTTTCTTTTCTTTTTTTTTTTCAATTTTAAGTATTGAAGGTACCAGAACATGTCTTTGTGCTAATGGAAACTTGCCAACAGAAATATAGATGCTTACGGTTCAGGAGAAAGAGGAAAGCCAAATAGAGGAGAAAGAAATGAGACGCAGGTCCTAGGTGAGGGGGGCTGACATTTGACAGGGGAAGGAAAGTTCCTATATTGTTACAGGGATTAAGCAAGTAAGGCTGAGGAGAGCTGAGACTATTGGGTGGTAACAGGGAAATGAGGGAGTTCGTGTGTGCTGATTTCTTTTTCTCTCAGTGGCATGTGAGCAATATGGTGTTGCTCATACTCCATTGAGTGGAGGTAGGAGGAATGTACGGCAGTTTTGTGAAGATAGTTGTTATGCAATATTTATTCTTGGGAGTGAGAAATGATCCTTCCAGAAAAACATAGATGATGCCCTGATAATATTGAGTGCCAGTTTAGGCTTATATCACAGTTTTAAAGTAAAGCTACTCGAATGGCTGTCTGCTTCTCCCCACCAGCACAGAGATTAGCTGCATGCAGGCTTCATCCTGGATTTTGACTGCAGCAGGAGTGATACTGTCATCAAAAATACCTTTAATTCAAAAATGGCAATGACCCGAAGCTGGTAAGTATTTTAATGCACTGTCAATTAATAACATGAGTCAAGGTAGCTGTTATTCTCATTTAACTGACGTGGCACCTAACACTTAGAGGTGTTAAGTGACTTACTCAAGCTCTTACAGCTTGGAAGTGGGATAGTCTAGATGTTCAGCAGTACACTGCCCTTGACCTCATTGTTTTAACAACTACATATGAAAGTCAGAAACACAAAGGCTAGAACTCAAAGGATGAGGACAGAGAGTCAGTGAGACAGCAGAGTTCTAACCCTGGAGAGAGCTCTGTGTCCCAAATGCACTCTAGGAAAAAGAGGCTGTGAGGGAACTTACTGGGTTCCTTCCTGGCCCCATCTACTCCCAACACTCAGAGCCAGAGAGTTCCTCGCAACTTGACATCATTTTGTTTGATCGTTTGTTTTCTCCTGCAAAAGGAAAAGGACTGCTTACACCTGAGCTGCCGGATGCTCCTCAGGCAGATGCAGCACCCGTGAGGCACCACGGGCTCCAACAGCTTTCTCTCCTTGACAGTCTGCCTCTTTCGTTTTCTCTTTATTTAAACCAAGCATAAATCAAGGTCCTTTGCTTTTATGTAACCAATAAAAAAAGAACTAAATGCTCTCAACATCAGAGCCAAGTGCACAAGTTGAGAGTGACATGTTTATATCACGTCGGAGATGAAAAAGGGCTGTTTTCTCCTCTCCAAACACATCGCTTCTTACAAACACATTCTGGAGAGTGTTTTGTTTACTGAAACTATGCCTTTAGCTCATTTTTTGTTAATAGGCCTAATGTGAGCATTATCAGAAAACAAATCATTTTCCTTATTTGGGGACTCTGAAGACAATTCATTGAAACATCGTGTCATCTTCATACAGTTAAACCTGTGTTAAATGGAAATTTAGAGCTATTAACAATGCACATTGAATTGATCTTATTTTAATTAGAAGGAGAATATTGGCCTTGGGTCTACCATGACCTACCTGTAGGTACTTAGGTAGTTTACTAAAATGTACTCTAAAATTGCCTCAGCTCACATATTTTCTGAGTTTAACAACAACCAACATAGTCTATATTCCAACTCAGAATGAAAAGACTCCTAAGTATGGTATAACACAAAGAAGCTTAGATGGCTTTTGATTATGAGTTTTAATCCCATTTTTTGCCCTTTAGTTGTGAGGCCATGGGACATTAATTTTGTCCTGTCTCACTTTCTATTTCTTGATCTATAAACTGAAGGCAAACAAAACTTAATTTCCACGTTTTTAATGAATAAATAAGATAATATTTGTAAAAGGACATACCGAGAGACCAGGATACAATGAGGACACCTGGCTGTTATTAAATTGTCCTTTTCTTCCTTATTATAGCTTTTTATAGCCCTGTATGTGGGTTGATTAAAACAGCAGGTTTTACAAATACTTGGTAATTGAAAATAGTAACATAAGTGTGAAGTTTGTTGATGAAGAATGATAATTTATAGGTGAAGTATCACGTATAGATCTTGTCCATTAGGGACATGTTGTAAGCTACATTTGAATAAAGTAACGCAGCTACTGTAATTGCCATAAGCTCACAGAACTGTTGAACCAGAAGAATGTCAAGTTTGTATAGAAAATGCCTGACATTTTCAAGCTGAGAAAATGGAGGCACGAAACATTAAATTGGACTTGACCACGTAGGTCATGCTACAGCATTGCAGAAATGACACATTTGCAGAAGGGATGCCTTGCAAATGATCTGTAAACAAATCTTTGACTTTACAAACAAAGGGTTAAGAATTCCCAAAATAACATAATTCCAAATACAAGATGAGGGTGGAAGTCTAGACCAAGCCCACACTGCAGGCGTTCTGTCAGTCAGGGTGGCATGACACACAGACAGTTGAGTGAGTGTCTCAGTGCCAGCCTTCTGCAGTGGCCATCGCGTGGCCATCATCGTGGGTTCCCAAAGGGACTGAGCCTAACCAGTAGCTGTCGGAGGGCTGCTTGGGATCCTGTCCAAACTACTGCATTGATCTGTGCTAACACTGATTTAGTGCAGAGCAGAAGTGAGAGGGAATTTGGAGCCTGGGGTTTCTCCCTGACATTTTGCTTATGCTGCATGCATATGTGCCTAGGGCCCACCCTACCAGTCAAACCAGAATAGTTATCTTTATGTGCTATTGCCAAAACTAGACAGGTGTGATTATTTATCCTCTATGTATTCCTCCACAATCATCATACCCATTCATACCTATCCATAACTATTGGTCATACCTCCTATCTTTGTTAAATTTCGTGTATTTACAACATCTACTGCAGTGGTACTGTGTGCTAGATACATTACTGGGTACTGGAAAAGTGGGGTATAGTTATTCATAAATAAGACTGAGGCATCACCTTTAAGGAATTTAGTGCACTATAATGTGACATATGCATGCATGTGTCTGATATATGAAATATGTATAAAACAAATAATTATACATATATGACATAAACAAAGATCACTTGTATGGGTTGAATTGTGCCCCCCCACTCATATGTTGAAATTCAAACCCCAAATACCACATGCACGGAGGGAGAACACTTCGTAAATATGAAGGCAGAGATTGAGGTTATGCCTCTAAAAGCCAAGAAACAGCAAAAATCGCAGGTAAACCACTAGAAGCTAGGAGAGAGGCCTGGAACAGATCCTTCAAAGGGAAAATGATCCTGCCAACGCCTTGATCTCAGACTCCCAGCCTCTATAACTGTGAGACAATAAATTCCTATTGTTTAAGCCACCCAGTCTGTGGTACTTTGTTATCGCAGCCCTAGCAAAGGAATATACCCAAATGAAAGTAAGTAAAGGCTATTTATTCAGAGATTGCATATACGTACACACATACATATATATATATACACATACACACAGAACAATAATTGCAAATAACATATAACTCAAAGATGTTCATTTTCTGGAAACAGGTCTCAAATTAATAAATTTACATGTCATGAGATAAAAAAATACTCTCTAATTGAAAAGGTGTAAAAGATGATCTCTAATGGGTTCTTAAGACAAAGACATTAAATATTATATAAAATACAACTGATCCTTGAATAACATAGGGGTTGAGACACTGACATACTGCATACAATTTTTGACTCCTGAAAACTTACTGATAGCCTACTGTTGACTGGAAACCTTACCAATAACATTAACAATCAGTTAACAATTTTTTTGTATGTTACATTTATTACATACTATATTCTTATAATAAAGTAATCTAGAGAAAAAATGCTACAACAAAATCATAAGAAAAAGGAAATATATTTATTATTCACCAAGTGGAAGGAATCATCATAAAAGTCTCCATCCTTGCTGTCTTCACATTAAGTAGGAGCAGGAAGAGGAGGGATTGTTCTTGCTGTCTCAGGGGTGGCAGAGGAGAACAAAATTCTCAAGTAAGTGGGCCTGCACACTTCAAACCCCTGTTGTTCAAGGGTCTACTGTGTTCATTCTTGAAGTGCTAAGTTCAAAATTATGGTGACAGTCTAATGTCAGAACTCTCAGTATATTATTCGATGCTTAGTGTTTGTGTGTTGAATTAATGGGGGCTAAATGATAATAGCTTAGGTGGTTACTGTGTGCCAGATACTGTACTAAATGGTTTACATTCATTATCTCATTTAACTCTCAAAATACTCTTATGAGATAGTTACTCCTACTTTCCTAATTTTATGGATATGGTACTGAGTCTTTGAGCGTCTAAGAAAGGTCTCAAGATCAAACCAGCTAATATATGATGGCTCAGTCTCAAATTCACACCCATTAGCTGTATGTCCTTAAGAATCCCTTTGTATTGTCTACATATATTGCTTTTATTTGAAACTTTATGAAATGCACATATCCTTAAGAAACTCCATTTTCTACAAGAGAGCCTGAGCTTCAGCCCCGTTGTTTACCTGGTCCTGACCCTCCCACAGCCCTTTGCTGAAGCATATTGCAGTCTCTGCCCCACAGCCCTTCAGCCCAAATCCTCATTCATACCTCAGGGTAGAGCATAAAGCATCAGGTCTCTGGAGTCAGGAGAAGGAGGCTTTGATGCTAGCTACACATCCTATAGATATGTTATTTAATGCTATTGAAATTTGATTTATTTATCTATTAATATAGAAAACCCTTGCATCAAATAGTTTTCAAGTATTAAATGAAAAAATATATCTGAAACATTTATCACAGTGTGTAGCAGGAACACTTTAAATATCATAAGACCTGTAACATTTAACGTAAAATGGCATTTGAAGAGATCTTTCTGAGCAGTGGACTCTAATTGGCAACCCTTAGGTGGTAATAAGCTGGGAGGTAGCTATCCAATGTCCACGTCACCAGGCATGAGGGTAAGCCCTTCCACGGGATTCTAGGGCAGCTAATGCCTAGGTGAAGTCCCAGTAATGAGAAAGGTTGGGTGGCTGCTACAAATGGCAATAATAAGATATTCTAATTACAATAATAAAATAGTTAAAATTATGATTGCAAATAATATGTGCCATGTTTCTTATATCATGCTAAAGCAATTTAACTGCTTTTCTAACTTACTTTAACTTAATTCTTACAGCAAACCTCTTTGAGCTAACCCAATTTTACTGATGGGAACACTGCAACTCTGAGATGCCAGGTGAGTCACCCGAGAGCACGAAGCTGGCAGTGGCTGACTTATGACTTCAATCCAGAATTTCTGCCCTGGTCGACTTGACTACTATTCTATACTGAATGTCTGAGTGGGTTCTTGGAGTCCAAATTGGGAACCTAAACTATTTCCTGAAGTCTGAGGAGCAACCTCAGGACCAATGCCATATAAAATCAAGGGTAAGGACCAAGGAAATGTGGAATAGAGCCAGGATCAAAACGAAGATCATGCTTTTGAATAAGTCTAAAGAAATCTGTAACGCATAAATCTCTCTTTTATTTGCCCAGAGTACCGTATGTGGAGGAGTGGCCTACGTCAAGCTCAGAGTCAGCATGGCCCAGGTACATAGCAACGGGCTGTCCCTCTGAGCATCTCCTGGAGGCATCAGTCTACAAGGGGTGCTGAAGTACCAATAGAATAAATAGGAAATATGGTGCAAGTAAACATAGATTTCTGCACACAACTCAAATAAATGGTAAATTATAAATTGTTTTGTCTCACACTGAGTAGACATAATAAATCCCTTATTTTGAATATTAGCATGAAACAGGAAGAAAATATTTGTCACTTGTTATAACCCACTGCCTTCAGTGGAGGGAGAATCCTAGCAACCAAATCATCTTTCCTCTGGTGAGCACAAACCAAAGCAAAAATCTTTATCTTCAAAAACAAAAGCATTTGCCACTTCTGAAAACAGTTTTAAGGAATAGATGTGGAAGGCAGAACAAAGAAGCTGGGGCAGAGCGAAATATCTCTAGCAGAGACATTGAGATGCCCGTGGGAAGGAGGAAGGAGAAGGAGATGTCAGCAAAGAGAGATGGAGAGACGGGAGCCTGAGCACAGGGAGGAAAGGGAGGAAACGGCGACTCTGCACCTGTGCTGGGAGAGGAGCCTGGGTGAGGGGAGGCTGCTGCTTCTCAGCGCGGAGCTGCGTCACGAGGACTCACCTTCTCCACTCACCTGCAGACTCTGGTATGTCTGCGCCGCTCCCCGTGCTTCTGGACAAGCGCAGTTTTGTTTTGGGGGAGCCTGAAAAAGTAGAAGAGAGGATGCCCTGTAGACGAGTAATAAATTCAGCCTGGATTATCTGTTTCACCCAGTTTCTCTGTTCCCTGTTTCACAGAACGTCAGGTTGAGGGGAGGAGGAATTATGACCCTGACAAGGGCATCCTAAGGGTCTGTTTGGCCGCAGGTGGATTCAACCTAGTCACTCACCCCCAGCCTGTCCAAAGGGCTTCTCTGTCAGAGCTTCCAAGGTGCTAATTAAGAGACACCTATACATTGTGTTCAACTCACCCAGAATAGCAGGGGTCTAACTAAAAGAGCACCCCCATGGCAGTGCTGTGTGATATTTCACCTCATAAGAATGAAGCTCTTCCGGCTTACACAGGCTTTGGTTGGCTTTGGGTTTTCAGGTAGGAAAATGAATTACCCTGGGAATTCAACAGCAGATGTGGGGAGGTGGAGTCCAGAGGGAGGTGGACCTGCCGGGACGCCGGGCGTGGCCTCCCCCACGGGAACACGTGGAAAGCCAGCCTCAGGGAACAGGCTATTCTGTGCTTTAAATGCTGTTTTTCTCAGCATGAGGAAGGCTAATAACTCTTTCTGAAACAGAAAACAAGATCTGGAAGAAGGTATGAAGCTATTTTTAAAACCAGGAAAGGATTGTAAAGGAACTCCGATTGGAAATCTATGTGGGAGCGAGTTGCAGTGTTTATGCCCCAATAGGCCACCATCCAGAAACTACACATTACACAATGGTCATAAAGGACAAAAACAGAGGGCTACCGTTTTGGTGTGAATAAAGGAGCTATTGTTCCTGCTGATAATAATCATAGCTACGGTATTAGGATGTGGAGTGAAGTTTTTTAGTTGCCCTGTAATTGACAATCAAGGCCTGTGTTGAAAAGACAGCCATCAACAAATTGGTCATATGTAGCCCCCCAGAGCTTACGGAGATGGATGGAAACATTTCTGGAACAGTCTCTTTACCACCGCATAACTTGTCGACTCAGGATATGTAATGGATGACTGAGGAAGGGCACAGGGAATACAAAGTTTATTTTTTTTAACATCTTCTGTTTTTCAGGGAATAAAATACTCATAGTACAAAATAAGTCACTTTCCCCTTGCTCTATGATCCCCCTCCCCCACCATCACACACGGAAAGCCAAGGAACTGTGAGCTCTAGGCAAAGCGCCCACAGAGGTCGGGTATACCTGCCAGGAAGAGACTGGCACCTGACTCACCGGACGGTGTTCACAGCAGTACACATCTGCAGGGCTATCCTGAGGCTTCCCCAAGACCACTGCAAGGAGAGAGAGTTTTGGGGAGCTTGGTGCCTGAGCCCTGAAGAATGTAAATGAAGAGGTCCGTCTGTTTCTCGCCACACGGTATTTGCACATGGGAGGTTAGCAAGAGTAGCCCTAACCAGTAGGAAAAAAAATGCACCTCCACATTCCAGATCCCTAAGGCCCCCAGAAGGAATGGAAGGAAGAGGATCTCAGTAACTCCAGTGTCTCCGTCTGAAGAGATGTAGGAGGTGTGGATTTTTGATGGGACAAACCCATGGAGGAGCACACATGCCCCTCTATAGGTGGGTCTGCAGTGAGAAACATACTGAGGAAATCTGGACACCTCTCCAATAAAAACCACACATGCCATCCCCAAGCCGACGTGTCTGCAGATGCCCTGCACACCGGAGGAAGGCAGGGAAGGCCAGCAGCAGTGAGGGACCACAGGAGGGGCCCCAAGTTGCATATGACCGTTGCTGGCTCATTATACCTCTTCACCGGCCCCAAACCACAAGGAGCCAGACCCAAGAGAGGGAAGGTGAGGAGAAGTAAAAGAGCAAATCATGCCAACATCCACTCCAAGTCTCTTCACCCTCAGCTGTGGCCAATAATGAAGGGGAAAAAAACTTTAAATTTGGGATGGGCTTGGATTTGTAAGTTATAGAATATTACAATGTCATTGTCAGATGGGAAAATGAGCTTCTACTCAGAAAGTTGATAAAAGTGAATGGAGAAAAAAAAATCATCTTTGCCAGTATTAGACTATTTTTCTGAAAACTGCATGTTCCATGTGTTTTCCATATCCCCCAGACCTGAGGAAGTGGTATTATTAAATCCATTTGACAGATAAGGAAATTCAAAATGAGAGCGTCTTGCCCAAGGTGACAGAGAGGGCACAATGATCTAAGTTCCGACTCGGGGCTGACACACACAAATGCTGTGCTCTTTTCTCTACACAACACCGTTTTCTCTGATTTCCTGGACCTAGATTGTATCAATTTATTTAAGATAAAGTAATGTCTTATGTATTGAAGTAATACATGTACCTATTTCGTCACCAGGAAAAAGCTTTAGTCTTGATTTGATGTATTTGAAATGTATCCCCTGCCATGCTCCTCACTCCCCTCAACCACTCGATCAAATGCTAATGAAGGAAATCATCTCAACCCCCTTGCTAGGTGCTCTGATTGTTACCCCATTTATCCCTGAGGCAAGGATCTGTGAGGGTTAATTTTATGTGTCAATTTGGCGAGACTACAGTGCCCGGTTGTTTGGTCAAATGCTGGTCTATATGTTGCTATAAAGATATTTATGGATGTGATTAATATTGATAATCAGTTGGATTTAAGTAAAGCAGATTACCCTACAAAATCTGCTTCAGGGTGGCTTTAACCAATCAGCTGAAGGCCTTAAGCTCAAAGACTGAGGTTTCTTGAAAAAGAAGCAGTTCTGCTTCAAGATTGTAACACAGAAATCTGACTTGAGTTTTCAGCTTGCTGACCTGCCCTACAAATTTCAGACTCAAAACTATGACATTGACATCAACTCTTACCTTAATTTTCAGGGTACCAGCTTGATTCTGGATTTCAGAATTGCCAGAATTGCCAGGTTCCATCCTTGTAAGTCAGGTCCTTAAAATCTCTCCCTCTCTCTCTCCCTCTCCTCTATCTATCTAAATCTATCTATCTATCTATCTATCTATCTATCTATCTATCTATCTATCCTATTTCTCTGGATAACTCAGACTAATACCATACCATTCTCATTTTAGAGATGAAGTATAGGGAATTTAAGTCACTTTCCCAAAGCCAAATACCTGGTCAATGATGGGTTCAATAGTTGATGCTGGATTTTTCTTTATGGTATTTCTTCTATAGGATGCCAACTAATGCCTCAAATCATATCCACTTGATTTTCTTATTTTCTTACTTGCTCATATTTTTCCCTTAATACTCTATAAAGCATTCTTTCTCAAAAGCTAAACAATATTCTACTGTGTATCAAAGAAAAGAAACTCATGGGCACATGCCCTTCTCTTCTATACCCTTCTGAAGAGTCAAGTTGTGTATCTGGGTAAAGGCTCTGCGCATGAGATGGAAGATCCACTGATGGCGTCTCCAGAGAAGCCAGTTTAGCTCGGTGGGCCTCCAAAACCCCAGCCCCGGGAGCATGAAGAACAGTTATGGTCAGCAATGCCAATTTCAGTCAGAGTCTTAGAATCTTTATCTGCTTGATCTATTTTCTTACTACAGACTTATTTCCTTGTTTCTTATCTGTTGTGACCCTAGATCAGCCTATTCTTCATTTTCTAGTTCCCAAATAGTCCCCCTATTCAATGATTTAAATTCTGGCTTCATCATGGATTGTGCTACCTGAGGCAACTGAAAGCACAGCCTTGGGTGGCAGCCAGCGTCCTGTTAGGAAATACACATTGCACTTACATCTCTCTGTTACAGCGTTGTTCCCCTCTGTGTACCAGGGCCTGCCCCAACAACTGTGCATTGGGAATGTCAGTGTCATTACCTGCATTTTACAAATGAAGACAGTGAGATCTCAAGAAGTTCAATATCTTCTCCTCTCAATACAACTAAATGGAACCTAAACTGGGGCCCTGGTCCCTTGAGTCTTCACCTGGTCATTGACTTCCACGGATTGGCTCCACCTGTTTGTCTTGATGGGATGTGTGTTACTCAGTTTGAGTTTTTATTTACAACCTCTGAAAAAGAGAGTGAAACCGATATTTGATTTGGTATAATCAGTAAGACAAGGTCACATACGATCATTGAATGATTTTCTGTTTTTTTATTTGGTGTTTAGAAAAATATAGACACCAAAAAGCATTGTAGTGCATACCTACAATGTAGCTAAAACCATCACCGACCACTTATTTCAGAAAACATTGTTGAGCAACTATGCCATTGTCAAAATACAGACGAGAGTACTGCCCTCTTTCACCGTTCAAGGGGGTAGTGGAGAGGAACAAGAGAAATACACTGGAACGTTAACATTTTCAAAGAGAAAAATGTACCATAAAAATCAAAGCTCACTTACAGAATGGAAAATCTAAAATTGTTTCTCTTATAGTTATAGTTTTTTTTAATTTAACTTTTTTTTTTTTTTGAGACAGGATCTTGCTGTGTTACCCAACTAGAATGCAGTGGTGTCATCACCATACCTGGCCTAATTATTTATTTATTTATTTTTTTGGTAGAGACAGGGTCTTACTGTGTTGCTCAGGCTGGTCTTGAACTCCTGGGCTCAAGCCACCTCCTACCTCGGCCTCCCAAAGTGCTGGGATTATAGATGTGAACCACCACACCCAGCAAATATTGTTATTTTTTAAATGAGCAAAGAGAGTAAGGCAGGCATTATTCTAGAAATGGCATATGCATAAACTAAACTGATTTAACAGAAAACTCCTTGTGCATTTTACAGAAGAAGAAGAAGAACCCACAGAGGTTAGACAAAGTGCCACAGTGACTCTTTTGTAAAGCTGTGGTTTTAGTCAGGGCTGAAAGTCTCCAAAACATATAGTATTTACATTCCACCTGCCTGTGAATGATAGATTTTCTTATGAATTGGAATCACTTTTATGATTTTGCATGTATCTCCCATCCTTCCACTTCCTTTATTACTCCATGAAAATGGGAATATCAGAAAAGAGGAATATTTATATTTTACTCCTAGAGTGTTTGCCCCAGGTATGTTATTCCAGGCTTTATAGAAAAAGTAGATCATGCCATGTGCCATCATTCATAAAGGGAATGACCAAGAGCAGTCAGTGATGGTGAGGATGCTAATGCTGACAGTTGTGGTAATGTGGCTGGTGGGAATGACGGCACAACTGTGCCCTTTATGTAGGTGAAAATTATTGAAGGAATCAGATACAACAATTGAGGGACAGTCTTAATTCTTTTGCATCTCATTCAATACAGACCACACAGTTTTCATGAACTGTTGTGCTGGTAGAAGAACTGCCAGGAGCTCAACTCCTTATGCTGCAAAAACAAACGTTTTCTTTTTTTTTCTTTTTTTTTTTTTTACCCTTTTATGAGGTGAAAACCTGGAGGGTATGTATAACTTACAGGGAAAAGGAAAAGGATTTTTGAGGAGATTCTAACAGAAGTGTAAGGATTTGAAATTTGAGACGTAGTTGAATATAAACTGATGATGAAGTATAGGAAGTAACTGCAGAGTATGAAATAAAAAATGACTATTAATAAAATATATATATAGGGAAGAAAGGTCAGTAGCAACATATCTTCTGTGTTCTTAACAGAGCAGGAAAAACAGAGTTTACATCAAATATACTATCCTTACTTTCCTAGAAAATGATCCATTTTCTCTATAAACTTGCTTTGTTTTTGGCATACCAGAAGATAAAATGCAAATACTTTAAATAATACCTGTTACAACTGATAATCTAATGAAGATTCATGCATGAAATTGCACATTATACACACATACACATAATGTTGTGTTGTATTATGATGAACATAAAACCTGAGAAGACACCGCCTGTCTTTTTTTCCCCAACATCTAAAAAGAGTTCTGATTACATGGTACAACTCAGTAAACATACACTGATTGAAAGGCTGGAAGGAGTGCATATTTTATACTTATGGATCATATTTCTGCAATATATGTCAGAAGCTTGCAAAGTAGTCTTTCTTTCAACTCAGTAATACCACTTCTACAGATTTATCCCAAGAAAATAATCAGAAATGCACACTAAGATTTATGTGTAATAATAGTCATCTTAGAATTATTTATAATAGAAAAAAGAGAAAATAATATAAATGTCCAAAAATCAAGGAATGGCTAAGTAAATTACAGTATATCTCTAGTATGAACAATTATGCAATAATCAAGCTATGCTTTTGAAAATTATTTTATGACCTAAAAATATTTTTAAAACTGAAAAACATAGTGCAGCAAGTTTTATATACAGAATAATCCCAATTTTACAAATACATGTATTTAAATAAAGATATTCATTGGCCTTTGAGGTCATGGTTTTGTTCATGCCAAATTACAATTGACCAAGTACTCATCTACTGTTGCTGAAAGAATCCTTGCATTTTACCATGTTAATCTCCCCAGTTGTCCCTGGGCTGTCTAACAAATGGCTCCGTGTCTTAAAAATCCATCCCACCTTTCACTTGTCTACCTAATTGTTTTCTGGGGCATCAGTCTTACAAGGCTCAAATGTTTTCCTTGTTTTCTTTTGTAGTGCTGCAAGCTAAACATGGAATCAGCCCTATCCCTTGGATATCCCAGTAGTCAGCTGCCTATAATATTTAATGAGAAGGTACAACAGGAATATTGGAATGGAAGTACAACGTAGAAAATGAGTTAAAAATTCTACCTTTGACTGGGTTCCCTGGGAACAGATTCTAAGACTGAGAATTGGGTGCAGAAAATGTATGGGGAAGAGTTCTTCTGAGATAAACAGGTGAGGAAGGCAAGACAGGGCAGAGGAAGAAGCTGAACAACTAACACACTTGCAAATGCAAGCTCCATTGATCCTACAAGTAGCTCTAGGGCTGGGATGACTGTGCAGAGTTGTTCCAATTTGCAGTAAAGGCTGGTCCCTTTGATTCCCTATGCCAGCTAGTCATTGGCTGTAAGCCGTAGCCCGGGAGAAGATACCTTCTTGCATAAGGTAATTCCCTGTGGCAGAGGTAATATCCAGTGAGAAGCTGCAAGCCTATAGCGGTACTATTCTTGGTAGCTGTGAATATGTTGGAACCGAATAGGGGACCTGGGTAGATCCCCACTGTCTTAGCTCAGGCTGCCATAACAAAATATCATAGACTGGGTGGCTTAAACAACAGAAATTTATTTCCTCACAGTTCTGGATGCTATAAGTTGAAGAACAAGATTCTGGACAATTCATCTTCTGGCGAGTGCTCTCTTTCTGATTTGCAGATGACCGACTTCTTGTGTCCTCACATGGCCTTTCCTCCGCACGTGCTAATGGAGAGAAAGGTTGAGCTCTCTGCTGTCTCCTCTTATAAGAACACTAATCCTATTGGATCAGGGCTCCACCCTTATGACCTCATGTAACCTAAATTACTTCCTTAGAGGCCTCATCTCAAAATACTGCTGCACTGGGTGTTAGGGCTTCCACGTATGAATTGGGGGACACAGACGTTCAGTCCACAGCACCAATATTACCTACATGCTGGCAGGCTCAGCATCCTTCCTGGGGTTCCTCTCTGCTGCCCTGTCTGCTTTTGTTCCACCAGATGACAGTTTTTTCTTTCAACTCCCAAACTCAGAGGCAACTTCACATCTCTACCGTTCATAATCTGGGCAAAACTGAATCCTGGCTTTTGAGAAGAAAGTGTGATTATTTCTAAATCAAATCCTGGGAATTTGGTTTCTACCAGGGGACTTCAACTACAGAATCTTTTAAAATATTATGTTGGTTAGAAATTGCCACAATAATGCTATGTAAAAAACACTCCAAATTCAATGGCTTAAAGCAGCAGTCATGTGTCCTTGGTTTGGCCAATCTAGACTGATCCAGGCTCTCAGACAATTAGGTGGGGAAAATTTGTTGGGGCATGCACTTGGAAGATAAACATGAAGCAAAATTAAGGAAGGCAAAAATGGGGCAAGGAGAAGCTGATCTGGTCTGGGTCTGCTTGGCTTGGCTCCAAGCTTCAGAACACACCCAGGTTTGTTCCACGTGTCTCTCATCCTCTTTGGAACAGCAGGCTCGTTGGCTCCTGTTCTCCTCATGGCATTGGCAGACATGTGATGAAGTGTGACTCTGTTTGTCCAATGTGGATAGGAACACTCTAACAATATGGGTCAATCCCTGCAGTAGGTTCCTAGGGCAGCATTTTCTTCTGACTCATGTTCACCTGTCTCTTAAATTCAGTTCACTCTTCATTTTCCCCCAATGCTTAGAGGTTTATTATACCTCCTCATGGGCCACTAATACATTTAAAACCACAGTTGTTATAATTTATCCAGTACACATAGTTTTTTGGTGGTAGACTAATATTCAGAATTTCTAATTCATCATATTACTGAAAGGTAAATCTCTTTTTTTCTAGCTTTTTACTTTACGGATTTCTATTGGAGACATCATGGGGCAAACAAGGCATAATGACTAGTCTTGAGCCACATTTCTTGGAGTCTCAGAGACAGTCACAGCAGCAGGTATGTGACTGCCCTATGAACCTGCATTTGAGACAACACACAGACCAGCAGGAGGCAATGCCAAGTTCCAGGGGATGGTGCTGGACAAGGACTGGGACATCAGCAGTATGGAGTGCCAGCTCTCTGGCCTCAGTCTGCACCGTCAGCTCTGTCTATGCCTCCCCAGGGGTTATCAGAGACAGAGGAGCCCACCTTGTGGTGCAGTTACATGACAGAGAAAACTGCCTGGTCTGCTACCAGAGCAGTCTACCAAGAACCGTTGCTGGCAGCAGGTGTCTGTGGAGCACTGTGGGAGACCAGTCCAACTGTGAAGCACTTCTGCTCAATCTGCTTTTGTATATGTCATTTATATTTATTATGTCTAGTATTATTGCTTAAATTTGCCATTTTAATGTGTTTATTCTTTATTATACTTTGTTATTTTTTTCTTTTCTTTCTCCTTTTTTCCTATATTCCAAGATACATATCAGATTTGCTTCTATTGCTTTAGAAATCACAGATGTATCATTTTCATTTTACTGTTGGTTATACTAATTAATTAAAATCTACACTTTATTATTTTTTCATATTTTTTTGACTTCTATGTTATTTCTGTCTTCTCTGTTTCTGTAATGTCATCCCCTTCTTGACTTCTTTACCCAACCATGTGGTCTTCATCTACAATTTTAGCTTAGATTATTGTGGTCACACATGTTTGAAAGATTTATTGAGGTATAATTGACATACATAAACTGCACATATTTAAAGTACACCAAATGATGTTTTAACATATATATATATTCCTTAAAACCATTTTCTTTAAAAAAGATATACGCAATAAATTTGATAAATTATTTACCACTTGAATTTTTCTTCTAGGTTTTTTCTTCTTTTCTTAATTGACATAGTAATTGTATATATTTATGGTATACACAGTGATATTTTGATACATATAATGTGTAAGGATCAAATCAAGGAGGTAATTAGCATACCTATCACCTCAAACCTTTATCATGTCTTGGTGTTGGGAACATTAAAAATCTTCTCCTCTAGCTATTTGAAAATATGTGGTAAATTATTGTTAACTATAGTCACCGTATAGTGCTAAGGAACACTAGAACTTATTCCTATTATGTATCTATAATTTTGTATCCTTTAAGTGGCCTCTTCCTATCCTCTTCTCCCCGCTACTCTCCCCAACCTCTAATAACCACTATTCTGCTCTCTACTTGTATTATATGAGTTCAACTCTTTTAGTTTCTGCATATGAGTAGAGAAAATGCAGTATCTATCTTTCTGGTCCTGGCTTTTTTCACTTAATATTAATATAATGTCCTCCAGGCTCATCCATATTGCTGCAAATGTCAGGATTTCATTCTTTTTTATGGCCCAATAGTGTTCTATTGTGTATCATCTGTTGATTGACACTTAGGTTGATTCTATATCTTTGCTATTGCACATGGGGATGCAGATATCTTTTTGATGTACTGCTTTCCCTTCCTTTGGATATATATACTTAGTAGTGAGATTGCTGGATCATACACTAGTTCTTTTTGTAGTTTCTTGAGGAATCCCCACACTGTTCTCCATAATGGCTGTACTAATTTATATTCCCACCAACAGTGTATGAGAGTTCCATTTCCTCCATATCCATGACAGCCTTTGTTATTTTTTATCTTTTTGATAATAGCCATTTTAACCGGGGTGAGAGAATATCTCATTGTGATTTTGACTGTCCAACTATATGCTGTGTACAAGAAACTCACTTCACATGCAAAGACACAGATAGACTGAAATTGAAGGGATGGAATAAGATATTCTATGCAAATGGAATCCAAAAGTGAGCATAAATAGCTATATTTACATCAGATAAAACAGACTTTAAGTCAAAAGCTGTAAAAACAGGCAAAGAAGAACATTATATAATGATAAGGGGTCAATTCTGTAATAGGATATAACAACATAAATACATATCCATCCAACACCAGGGCAGCCAGATATATATAAAAATATATTATTAGATCTAAAGGGAGAGATAGACCCCAATATAATAATAGTTGGCAGTTTCGATGCCCCACTTAGCATTGGACAGGCCATCTAGACAGAAAATCAACAAAGAAACATTGGATTTAAACTGCACCATAGACCTAACAGAAATTTACAGAATGTTTCACCCAACAGCTTCAGAATACACATTTTCTCAGTGGTTGAAAATTCTATTTTACAGATGCTGACAGGTTTATTCTATACTCCTTATCACAATATTTTTGTCTTTCTTTTCACCTCTTTACCCCTTCCTGGTGTCTTTAGGAGAGCACAGTAACATCAAATTTAAGCTCACCACTCACTCCCTGAATTTATCCATGTGGTTTTCTATCATCACTGAGTTCATTATTTCATTCATCATGTTTCCAAACCAAGTAGTAAAATTGCCCAGTTTTTATTCCATGATGGTGTGTTGTGGTTTTGCTGAGAGAGCAGGTAACTGGTTAGAGGAGGTAACTGATCTTTTGGATATCATGTTCAATCTAGAGGATCTGAACAGGCTGCAGATCTCATGCTCCTGGGCCTCAGGCCTAATGCCACAATTGGATGAGACTTTGGAGTGCCTTATGGAAGGAGTTAGGGTATGCTGTGTGTGGAAATAACATAAATAACTTAGGGCAGGTGCACAGACATGGTAATTAAATCAGTGCCCTGAATTATTTATTTCTCCCTTTAAAAGAATTATGCTCAGACCTTTGGTATGGCTTCATGGTGAACAGATTTAACTTCTCCATTCCTTGACTTGCTTTCACAGTGGAATGTTAGTTAACATGACATAATCGAAGTCCTTTATGCATGTGCATCTTTGGGCTGGCTTCCTGCACTCCACTGATACTCAACATAGTGCCCAGGACATTCGCAGCTCCAAGAGACTGTGGAGAGATACAAAGAAGACCTGAAGGCACCCAAGGCTTGGATCCAATTCCAGTTGAAACACAAATACATAAGCAATAAAAATGAAAGTTGTTTTGGAAAACAACTGAGTCAAGAAGTTGTTTATAACAGGATTATTGGGTGACAGTGGAAAAGTCTACACAGTATGCCCAAATGATTGTTTCTCATGGTTGCATGTTAATGTTTAATGTAGATAATATTCTCCTTTATTTGCTAAAAACATTTATTTTCTTCATTTGATATCATTGTGTGATCTGTTATTCATAACCCTAAGGATACCTTCCACTGACTCTCCAGAGAGGGGCTGCACTTTTCCAAGAGCTACTTCGCTTCTTTGCCTTTGCTCAGCTCCATGGCTTCGGGAGGAGGCATTGTTCAGAGACACCCTGTAGGCTACACCTACTGGAAATCACTCCCATCACCTTCCAAACTGGATCCTGCCCTGATATTATACTCCTGCCTCTAATAAATGCTAGGCTGTACAGGAATTTCTCTAAGCAAAAAGCACAAGCAGGTCAGTACTGGTATGGTTAAAGAAAAATCAAAAAGCAAATTTAAAACATTCTCTGGAGTCCTATTCCCCTAGAGAATTTTCCTTTCTAAGCTGCCCACACATGCTAGGACACAGCTGTGTTTGATATTTTTCTCAGGTAAAACACATCTCCTTATTCATTTTCTCTCTGTGTCTGGCAATTTTATATAATAAGTTATAAAATATGTTTCCTATTCTGATTCTTTGTGCACTTGTCTTATGTAGGGAAAGCTTAATTTGAAAGCCACTAAGTGTTCCCCAAACATCCTGAAATACCAATAATAACCAAATAGTTATAAAATGTATAGAAGTAACAAATGTTAGCCCCAACTCATTCTTTTTAGTTTCTTATATTTTAATTTTTGTGTAGGATAGACCTTGTAGTTCAATTTTTCCCCAGAAATATTATTTCTTCCATTTATTCATCTAAATGTCCTTTACACATTTCCTGAACTATTTGCAATGGGGCTCTCCTTCTCTTGCAAAGGTGCTGCACATTGGGTTTTATTGTACAGTCCATAGGACACATTCGTCTGGCCATCTCTTTTGTATGGTTGAAATTCCAACATTTCTTAAAAAATGCAAATAAATGGGAAATAGAAATCCAACCCATAAAATGTGTAATGCAAATTGCTATAATCAAAGTGTAGGATTGAAATATAATAGCTATAGTATAGTGTCAATAACTGGCTTTGAAGAATCTTATTCTGGCTCATTAACTATAATTCTGAATGAAACACAGTCTTATGCCCAAGTTGGTGAGGGCTTCAGGGGCCTCTTCCATCCTGAACTCATGGTCCTTACACCTCACATAAACTACATGTAGCTCCATTTTCCTTCCTGTTCCCCCAGCCCCAAAGCTGGTAGCAGCTTTGTGTAATTAATTACTGATTTCTGGGTAGTAGCATCAACAAACCTTCTTATATTTTATGTCCAAGTCCCTGTGTTAAAATTCATTTTCCTTAAAAATCTGGAGGAATTTCTGGACAGAACTGAAGCAACCTACATCTGTCAATATCCAGATAGGCTGGATGTCCTCCAGATTTTATATTGTGACAGCCAACATTTTGCTTAATGAAATTCCATTTATTTTTCAAGACCCAGTTCAACTATTATTATACCTTCTCAGATGTATCATACAGATTCTTTTTACCTAAATATCCCTCATAGTCAATGCAAAAGATAAATAATGAAATAGGGGAATAATGTGTGTATATTATCTCTTATCACAAGCCCCTAAAATAAATATAAAAGATATGATAATATTCAAAATATTTAATCCACAATAAATGGGCGCATGTATACACACAGATTAAACAATATGTGGACTTCACCAAAGAATATTAATTGGTGGAGAAAACCAAATTCAAGAGCAGCAAGAGAGGAGTGTGGCAAAGGGAGAAGGCACACCTGGTGGGGCACAGGCCAGGAGGCTCAGGAGAAGAAGGGGCTCTGGGGAAAGCCCAGCATGTCTGAGGAGGTATGGCCAGGTCAGACGCTGCAACCTGAATTGGTCTCTCCTGTGATCAGAACTACATCTAGAGAAAGAAAGGAAATATATAGATTGTGTATATGTATATATATATATGTATATATATATATATATATATATATATATATATATATACACACAATGTATCCAAGCACAGGATTTGGTTTTCTTCAAAAATTACCCAAGGGAAACTTACTGCGAAAAAATAAAATAAAAATACATGAAAGTATGACTCAAAGAGAAAAGTATTCTAAAATAATTGTAGTAAACAATCTCAGAGAGAGTAGGAAGTACATGCTAACCAAAAAAAACAAGAAAAATAACAGGCTTTTATACCATAACAAGTTTAAGAATTTGGAAATTTGAATGTGAAATTAAATGATTTTTTAAAGAAACCAAGATAGGCTAGGTAACAGATTTAACATAACTGAATTTGTGTGCTGAAAGATGAGGGGAATGCTTCTCTCTTTCTAGAAAATAGCTCATAGACATCAAGGATTATGCAGAGTAGAAGCACAGATGAACCAAAAGTTCCAAAATCCATCTAATAACTTCAGAGCAAGAGTAAAAGGAGAATCGAGGGGGACATAGAAATCAAACAAATAATGACAAAAAAATCCCAGAGCAGAATAAAATATTAACATTCAAGGTACAATCAATGAAAAGAAAAACCAACTCCTAGATATAATGTGATAAAATTTTATAACTGAAAGCCTAAAAACATCATTAAAAATTTCAGAAAGAAATGGGAAAAAGAAAAGATTATTTAAAAAAAACTAGAATAAGAATGATAATTAACTGATGATTAACAACACTAAATGCTCAGCATTTATTTCAAGTAATTAAATTTATAGAAATTATAAACATCCAAAAAGAAAAAATAATATTTTCAGCCATACACAGATGCAGAAATGTTGCCACTGCAGAGCCCTTTATAAAAAAAAAAAAATTCAAATTAAGTAATATATTTAAGAAAGAGGAAGTTACAAAGGAAGAATGGTTAAAAACAATATAACTAATTAATAGTACTAAGTTAAAATAATTGTTGGTATATAATATAAAAGATGAAAAATAATAGCAATTTGGCATTCAAACTCACAGTTTTCATATTGCAGATGATGGGAAAGGGGTAATAGGAAGCAGTCTAAAGGGCTGTTTTCTTGGGGTACTATTTAGATGTTGTTTGCTTAATAGGAAATCAAATGCTTAAAAATATGGTAACAACTGTGATAATAGAAAATGATAAATGAGATGAATAATTTTAAAATCATTGCAAAAAAATCTTAACAAAAATGAAACATAACATAATGTTATCATTCTAATAAAAAGTAAAAGAGAAAAAAATTTAAAAAACATGAAAATTAAAGCCTGTTGCTTATACATCATGGGATAAGGTAACTGGAATAAACCCAGACATGCTATAATCACAATAAAAGTGACTGCACCAAACCACTGTTCTCTGCTGCCCAGTACAGAAGCTGTCAGATTTGGTAATAGAAAACAGAATCAGGAATATATTATTTATAAGAGACACACCTAAAACTTGTTTTATCAACAAGTTTGAAAAAATAGCTATCTGAATAGCAGACAGGATACAATTTATAATTTTAAATACTACTTATAATTAGGAAATACAAATGAGAAAAATGAAAAATTAGGACACCCAACCATTATCTCAAGAACCTAGAAAAATAATGGCATGCAAAATTAAGCAGAAGTATAAAAAATAATAGATAATGGTTAAAATTTTTAAAAATTAAGTTATGTATTAAAAAGAAAAAAGAATTCAAACCAACAACTTAACTTTACAATTTAATAAACTGAGTAAAGAAGAATAAACTAAATACAAGCTAGCAGAAGGAAGGAAATAAGACTAGAACAGAGATAAATAAAATAAAAAATAGAAAATGCATAAAGAAAATTAATGAAACCAAAATGTTTTTTCTCAAAAAAGAGTAAGAAAATTGACAAGTTTACAGCTAGATTGAGGGGAAAAAAGCAAAAATTCAAATTACTAAAATTAGAAATGAAAGGGGGAGCATCACTTTTGATTCTATAGAACTAAAAAGGCTTATAAGAATTTTATGAACAATTGCACACAAAAAGTTGAGTTACCTGGATGAAATGGGCAAATTTCCAGATACACAAAATCTACCAAAACTGAATTATGAAGAAATAGAAAACTTGAATAGAACTACAACTAGTAAGGATATCGAATCAGTAATCAAAACCCTCCCCAAAAAAGAAAATCCCTGGACCCAATCCCAATGGCTTCACTGGTGATTTCTACCAAACATTTAAAAAAATTAATATCAATCATTTTTAAATTCTTCCAAAAATTGAAGAAGATACTGTCAAACTCATTCTACAAGGCCAGCATGGTCCTGACACTAAAAACTAAGACACTACATGAAAAGGAAAATATAGACCAGTATCCCTAGGTATAAAAATTCTCAGCAAAATACTACCAAACTAAGTTCTGAACCATATTAAAAGGATCATACACCATGATCAAATGAAATTTATACTTGGAATGCAAGGATAGTTCAACAGATAAAAATAAATTAGAATAATATACTACCTAACAGAATGAAGGGAAAAAATATGACCATTTCGTTTTTTTTTTTTTATTTTTTTGAGAGAGTCTCACTCTGTTGCCCTGAGTAGAGTGCCGTGGCATCAGCCTAGCTCACAGCAACCTTAAACTTCCGGCTCAAATGATCCTCCTGCCTCAGCCTCCTGAGTAGCTGGGACTATAGGTGCACACCACAATACCCAGCTAATTTTTCTATTTTTAGTAGAGATGGGGTCCAGCTCTTGCTCAGGCTGGTCTTGAACTCCTGAGTTCAAGGGATCATCCTGTCTTGGCCTCCCAGAGTGCTAGGATTATAGGTGTGAGCCACCACTCCCAGTCATGACCATTTCAATTGATGAGAAAAACATTTCACTAAATTTAACACGGTATCTTAATACAAAATAATTATTTAAAAAGAAAACAGGGAAAAAAGGAAACTACCTCAACATAATAAAACATATATATCAAAAATTTGCAGTGCACATCATACTAAAATGGTGAAAGACTAAAAGCTTTCCCTCTAAAATCAAGAACAAGACATGGATGCGACTTTCACCACTTCTATTTAACATAGTAATGGAAATTGTAGCCAGAGTAGTTAGGTAAGAAAAAAAATGTCATACAAATTAGAAAGGAAGAATTAAAATAACTTCTGATCACAGATTACATAATCATACATGTATGCAGAAATCCCTAAAGATCACACACACACACACACACACACACACACACACACACAGCAAATAAATAAATATAGCAAAGTAGCAAGACATGAAGTCAACATGAAAATCAGTTGTGTTTCTATACACTAACAATGAACAATCCCAAGAAAATTAATAAAAATTTAATTTTTAATGACATCAAAGAGAATAAAATACTTTGGAATAAATTTAACCAAGGGAGTGAAATATTTATACACTATAAACCATAAATTATTACTAGAAAAAATTAAGGAAGACACAAATAAATGGAAAGACATCATATGTTCATGGATTAGAAGACCCAATCTTAAAATATTAATACTACCCAAAGTGATCTACAGATTTACTATAATTCTTATCAAAATACCAATGGCATAATTTGCAAAAATAGAAAAGACCATTCTAAAATTTGTATGGAATCTCAAGGGACCACGAACAGCCAAAACAATCATGAAATAGAAGAACAAAGTTGGAGGATGCAATCTTCCTGATTTCAAAATTTAAATACAAAACCACAGTAATCAAAAACAAGTGGTACTGGCAAAAAGACAGACAAATGGACTAATGTAATAGAAGGCAAAGAAATAAATCCTAACTTTTGAGATAAGAAGATTTTCAACAAGACTATCTAATAGAGAAAGGACAGGCTTCTCAACAAATGGTACTGGGAAAACTGGATATCCACATGCAAAAGAACTAAATTAAACCCTTACCTAACACCATGTACAAGAATTAACTCAACATGGATCAGCAACCTAAATGTAAGAACTAAAAGTACAAAACCTTTAGAAGAAAATATAAGAGAAAAGTTTTATGACAATGGATTTATCAATGTTTTCTGAGATATGACACCACAGGCACAGGCAACAAAAGAAAACATAGATCAATTGAACTTCATCAAAATGAAAAACTTCTATACATTAAAGGACTCAATTATCTTCTGTTATTATTCACAGCATTATCCACAATAGCCAAAATGTGGAAACAATGCAAATGCCCTTTGATGAATGAATGGATAAAGAAAAATGTGTATATATAGACAGTGTGTATATAATATACAAGTATATATATTATCTACATATGCGCATATTATCTATATATACACACATTTTTCTTCATTCATGCATGCACACAAACACACAATGGAATTGTATTCAGTATTAAAAAGGAATAATATTCCAACACATGCTACAACATGGATGAACCTCAATGATATAATTGAAATAAGCCAGTCACAGAAGAATAAATACTGTATGATTCTACTTATGTGAAGTACCTTGAATAGTCAAATTTCTAGAGACAGAAAATAGAATAGTGGTTACCAAGGGCTGAGAGGAGGAGAAGTTTGAGGGAGTTCACATATAATGGGGTACAGAGTTTCAGTTTGGGATGACAAAAATATCCTGGGGATGTGTGGTGGTGATGGTATCACAGCAATGTAAATGTACTTAATGACTGTACATTTAAAATGAAAGAAATAGTAAATTGTATGTTTAATATATTTTTTTACCACAATAAGAAAGCTAATTTAAAAATAAAATTTTTAAAAAATGCTCATAAAAACAAAGTGGCAGAGGAGGAAGGGCTCTGTTATGACTGAAGAGAGAGTAAATAAAATTAAAATGTGATGCTAGTCTGAGTCTATGACAGGAATTCTTGACACCCATAGGAAACCCTAGAAGATCCCTCAGATATCCACATGGCAAGTTCGGCAGATGTTCTCACTGCCATCCAAAGAGACAGCTGTAAGACTCTGATTGGAAATGGGATATTGCCTGTTATAGCTAATATATACCTTGGAATTTTTCTATAAAAGTAATAATGAGGTGTGTGTGTGTGCGTGTGTGTATGTGTGTGTGTGTGTTTTCTGAGTAGGCACATTTCAATTTAATAATATTTTGTTAGATCCTACAGGATGAAATAATCTCCTTGGGACGGCATGCGGGATCCTCTACCTGGACTCCATCTGCCACCTCTTAACTCCTCCCACCCCGTTCTGTGTACTTTATGTTCCACAACTCCCCCAAACCACATGCCATTTTCCATACACATGACACTATTTGTGTTTCATTCAGAGTGCAAAACCTCTAAGCCTTTGCACATACTTTACCTCTACCTAGAATATTCTCCAACCCTACAGTCATGGCAATCCCTTGCTGAGGTAGTAAATATCCTGTTGAGTGATGTCCCTACTGAATGATTTCGGAAGAGTTGATGTGAGCTCCCTCTCCTGTCTGCATAACTGGTTTACTGTCTCCATTTCACTCTGTCATTCTTCCTTTGCATGTTTGTCACCACTACCACGTTTCAGTAGTCAGTCTTCATCACTTACTGTTTGTGTGTTTAGTGCCCTTTTGAATTTAACTTCAATAACTTTTTATTTAATTGATAAGATGGATTGATAAAATTTTACTGAAACATACCAAACCTTAAGAAACACTGCTGACTGGTTGATTGATCTATTCATATATTCTTTCAAATTGAGCTTCTAAAAGTGGCAAAGTCAAGGCACAATGATGCTAAGAGCTGTGCAATGTACAAAGAGAAGCGAGTATGCTCTTAATTCTAAGGTATCATTCTGGTCCAGTGCAAAATAATCTCTTCTATGGGAATTTCCTGGAGTATGAATTTCAATCCCAACTATATACTTAAGCCCACTGTCACTTTAGTAAAACTCTTTACTGTTTTTTCTTATATTTTTCACATCTATGAAATAGGGAGATCTATTTCTTTATATTCTCAGGATCATCATAAAAATAAAGGGTTAGACTTTTATAAATCACTTATGAATGGAAAGCATCATGAAAAAGCAATGAATTATAATGAAAAACAGCATGGGCTGAAAACTACTTAGAATTTTAGAACCCTGTTTCTATTATTATGAGACTTATGCAAGTTTTTTAATCACTTTCAGCTTCAGTTTCATCATCTATATAATGAGAACAGCTATCTCAAGAAAGTTGTGCACGTAACTCTAATGCTGTAAGCTTAACTCTGAGTGCCTGCCATATAGTTACGCCATCAAAAAAGTTTGCTGTGATTTTTTAGTGGTCTTATTTCAGGGTACTCAACTCAAATGTATTTTTAATTCCTTTTTCTTTAATATGCAGTACAGTCCTTGATAAATGGTAGTTGTTAAATAAATATTCCTTAAACTTAAATGAACCAGCCATTTAGTACTCAATAAATTACAAAAAATTAATGGAAAATTTACACTTATTTAATTGTTATCCAAACAGAGATGTTTAAAACATGTGAGTCTAATCCATTTACATTTTTTTGTTTCCCGATTTATTTCTACTTACTTTTTCATAATATATAATATTTTTCTTCTCTGTTTACTATCCTTTTACTTTGCTTATTTTATAAAAACAATTGTACCAAATTAACTTAATTTATTACTGTTTGTTAAATGGGTTCAAAAATCAAATACTCTGTATTTTTGTAATACTTATCCTTCAGTTTTATGGAGCTCTCTATGTAGTTGGCAAAATTTAGAATTAATCAATACCTCTATTTCCCTTGCAAATTCTACAATGAGCTTGCAATGCTTTATAAGTAACAGTCCCCTTCATCTTTGTTGCTATTTTATTTTTAGTATTTTAGTTCTATCTGGTCTCTACACTTCACGAAGTTATTCTTCATTATCATCATAATCATTATTAGTATTACCATTATTACATAGAATAGAAACTTATGTTAAAAACAAGTATTGCACCATTTTTTCTTTCATACTACAGTTTCCGTGATAGTTCCATTTACTTCTGACAGAAATATCTTCTTTAATACTTCTTTTAAGAAGAGTCTGATTAGTAAACTGGCTTTCATTTGTATTTCTGAAGATGTCCTTATTGTTTTCACACTGTTTAATATAGTTTAAACTAGATATAGAATCATTGGTTGGGCAATTTTTTTCTCCTTGAACTTTGAGGACAATATTTCAGTGTCTTCTGTTACTTATTGTTGCGGATAAAATGTCAGTCACGTTTTCTCCTTGCTTTTTTATGTATGATGTTTTCTCTCAAGAAGCTTTTAAGACGTCTTTCATTGCTTTTGAAGTTCTGCACCATCATCTGATAGCCTAGGTGTGGAATTACCTTCATTACTTTTCTCAGGACCCAGAGCGCTCCTTCTATGTGAGTCTGCAATTTTGGAATACATGAAGGCATTTTGTTTTCAAATATTGTTTCCTCATTATCAACAATAGTTTATTTTCCTGGAAGTCCTGTTTTACTCATGATGGATCCTGTCCATGTATCTTACCAGTCCCTTAAGTTCTCATCCATATATTTCATCTTTGTATATCTCTGTGTGTTGATTTTGGGTGATTTCCTCAGATCTCTCTTAAAATCTACTAACTATCTCTCAGCAATTTAATCTATCTACTCAGTTTTTCTTTTATTTGAATGACTATATTTTTAATGTCTATAATTTTATTTGCATTTTCCTCTGGCTTTTTTTCACACTGTTTTTTCTTACTTTATAATTTCTTATATTTACACTATGTCATTCACAACTTTAAACATATTTATTTTAAAGTTGCTTTAAGATACTTTTATTATCTTCAGTTATGAGGTACACTTTTTTAATTTAATTTTTAAAAAATCTCATGTCATATTTTATGTTTTTTTTTTTTAATTTCAGCTCTTCATGGGGGTACAAAAGCTCAGTTATATACATTGTCCATGTCCCGCCCATCCCCCTGAGTCAGAGCCTCAAGCGTGTCCATTCTCCAGACAGTGCGCCTGGCACTCACCATGTAGTCATACCTCCATCACCTCCCCCCACTCCCCACCTCCCCGAGTCAGCACCTTCAAGCATGACCATTCCCCAGATGGTGTGCAATAGACTCATCATGTAGGCATACACCCATCCCCTCCCCCCACCTCCCGTCTCAGTCTGATATCCAATTGGTATCCTTCCCTGATGTGCATTTAGGTGATGATCAGGGAAACCAATTTTCTGGTGAGTACATGTGATGCTTGTTTTGCCATTCTTGGGACACTTCACTTAATATAATGGGTTCCAACTCTCTCCAGGAGAACCAAAGAGATGTCGTATCACCGTTGTTTCTTATAGCTGAGTAATACTCCATGGTATACATATACCACAGTTTACTAATCCATTCGTGGATTGATGGGCATTTGGGTTGTTTCCACCTCTTTGCAATTGTGAATTGTGCTGCTATAAACATTCGGGTACAGGTGTCTTTGTTATAGAATGACGTTTGTTCCTCTGGGTATATGCCCAATAATGGTATTGCTGGATCGAATGGTAGGTCTACTTGAATCTGTTTAAGGTATCTCCATAATGCTTTCCACAGGGGTTGCACTAGTTTGCAGTCCCACCAGCAGTGTATGAGTGTTCCTGGCTCTCCGCATCCATGCCAACATGTGTTGTTTGGGGATTTTTTCATAAAGGCCATTCTCACCGGAGTTAACTGGTATCTCATTGTGGTTTTGATTTGCATTTCCCTGATGATTAGGGATGTTGAGCATTTTTTCATATGTTTGTTGGCCATTCTTATATCTTCTTTTGAAAAATTTCTATTCATGTCCTTTTCCCACTTTTTGATAGGGTTGTTTGATTTTTTCTTGCTGATTTTCCTGAGTTCTAAATAGATTCTTGTTATCAGTCCTTTATCTGATGTGTAGTATGCGAAAATTTTTTCCCATTCTGTAGGCTGTCTGTTTATTTTCGTGACTGTTTCTTTGGCTGTGCAGAAGCTTTTTAATTTAGTCAGGTCCCATTCGTTTATTTTTGTTGTTGCTGTGATTGCCTTAGAGGTTTTCTTCATAAATTCTTTGCCTAGACCAATGTCGGTAAGAGTCTTTCCTACATTTTCTTCTAGAATTCTAATCGTTTCCCATTTAAGGTTTAAATCTGTTATCCACCGTGATTTGATTTTTGTGGGAGGTGAAATCTGTGGGTCCTGTTTCAGTCTTCTACATGTGTCTATCCAGTTTTCCCAGCACCATTTATTGAATAGGGATTCTTGTCCCCAGAGTATGTTTTTGTCTGTTTTGTCAAAGATTAGATGGCTATATGAGGATGGTTTTATATTTGGATTTTCTGTTCTGTTCCACTGGTCTGTGTCCCTGCACTTGTGCCAATACTAGGCAGTTTTAAGAACCACAACCTTGTAGTATAGTTTGAAGTCTGGCAAATTAATACCTCCCATTTTGTTTTTATTGCTTAAAATTGCTTTTGCTATACGGGGTCTTCTCTGATTCCATACAAAGTGTATAATTATTTTTTCTAAATCTGTGAAAAATGATGTTAGTAATTTAATAGGGATTGCATTGAATCTATAGATTACTTTGAGTAGTATAGACATTTTAACAATGTTGATTCTTCCAATGCACGAACATGGTATGGTTTTCCACCTATTTACGTGTTCTGCAATTTCCTTCCTCAATGTTTCATAGTTCTCTCTATAGAGGTCCTTTACCTCTTTAGTTAAATATATTCCTAGATATTTTATTTTCTTTGTTGTTATTTTGAAGGGTATTGAGTCCTTAATTTGGTTCTCTGATTGAATGTTATTGGCATATATGAATGCCTCTGATTTGTGTGTATTGATTTTGTAACCTGAGACTTTACTGAATTCATTAATTAATTCCAGGAGTCTCTTGGTTGAGTCCTTGGGGTTTTCCAGATACAACGTAGTATCATCAGTGAAGAGTGAGAGTTTCATCTCTTCTGTCCCTATTTGGACACCCTTGATTCTGCTCTCTTGCCTGATAGCTCTCACAAGGACTTCCAATACTATGTTGAAAAGTAATGGGGACAGTGGGCAGCCTTGTCTGGCTCCAGTTCTAAGTGGGAATGCTTTCAATTTTTCCCCATTCAGTATGATGTTGGCTGTGGGTTTGTCATATATGGCTTGTATCATTTTTAGGTAGGTCCCGTTTATGCCTATTTTGTTAAGCGTTCTTATCATAAAAGGGTGTTGAATTTTGTCAAATGCTTTTTCTACATCTATTGAGAGGATCATATAGTCTTTATTTTTGCTTCTACTTATGTGGTGAATTACATTTATAGATTTTCATATGTTGAACCACCCCTGCATCTCTGGGATGAAGCCTACTTGGTCATGATGAATTATTTTTTTAATAAGCACTTGGATACAATTTGCTAGGATTTTCTTGAGAATTTTTGCATCTATGTTCATGAGAGAAATTGGTCTGTAGTTTTCTTTTTTTGTTGCATCCTTTCCTGGTTTTAGTATCAAAGTTATATTGGCTTGGTAAAATGTGTTGGGGAGAATTCCATCCTTCTCGATATTGGAGAATAGTTTATGTAGGATGGGCACCAGTTCTTCTTTGTATGTGTGGTAAAATTCGGGTGTGAACCCATCTGGACCAGGGCTTTTTTGGGGGGGGAAGGTTTTTTTATTGCTGTTTCAATTTCAGTTCTTGATATTGGTCTATTCAGGAATTCTATTTCTTCCTGATTGAGCTTGGGAAGGCTATGTGTTTCTAAGAAATTGTCCATTTCCTCCACATTTTCCAGTTTGTGTGCATAAAGATTTTTGTAGAATTCATAGATGATATCGTGTATCTCTGTGGCGTCAGTTGTGATTTCTCCTTTCATGTTCCTGATGGAAGTTATTAGAGATTTTTCTTTTCTGCTCTTGGTTAGTCTAGCCAGTGGTGTGTCTATTTTGTTTATCTTTTCAAAGAACCAACTGTTTGTTTTATTAATTTCCCTTATGGTATTTTTGTTGTCCTTTTCATTTAATTCTGATTTGATCTTAATATTTTCTCGCCTTCTGCTGGGTTTGGGGTCAGTCTGTTCTTCTTACTTATCAAAATCTATGGGACACAGCTAAAGCAGTCCTGAGAGGAAAATTCATTTCCATAAATGCCTATTTCAGAAAGACAGAAAACTTACAAATAGACAACTTAATGTATAGACTCAACGAGCTGGAGAAAGAAGAACAGAATGTTTTATGTTTTACTTTGATTTGTAATTTTATTCTTGTGAGTTGCCCTGGCGGGGTTCTTCCTTGTGCCTGGTCCATGATGATACCCTACAGAGCATATTTGTATGTGTTCCCTAAATATTTCACAGTTGCAGAGAAATTTAATTTTATGAGGATGGAGGAAGAACTAGAAGTAATGTGAACAAACAAATGCAGAAAATAATTTTCTTCATATCCTTGTACCATGACAATAGTATAAATTTGGACCTTATAAATATGAGAGATGCAGGCCTGGACTTCTGATATTTGTGTGGGATGCATTTTCCAGCCATGGTCCCTGAGAGTTGGAAAGTATTCCTAGGACTTCCTAGTGCTGCTGGGTAGAGATTTTTCCAGAGCTTTCTTCACATATGAGGGAGTACTTTTTGATTCTTAACTTTATGAAAGCAACTCAGTTTTACCTTCCCAAAGGTATGGCACCTGCAGTCAGGTGTTCCCTTCCTAGGTAGGTGTCAAAGACATTATGAGGTTCCAATTCCTCTTAGATTCATACCCCATTTATCATTCTGGCTTTTAATTCCCTCCCTCCATCCCTTCCTTCCTTCCTTCCTTCCTTCCTTTTGGGTTTATCCTCCCATCTGCATTGGTGATAGGAGATGAGTACTGTGCATCTGGTTAATTAACCATGTTAAGCAGAAGAGCTCCTCATTTCATTAATAATAAGTGCAGGTAAAATGTAGCCATTCATATGACTCCAAAGGAAAGAAACATTTTTTGACACATCAATAATGTAATAATGCTAATTTCATCTTTGTACTAATTCAGGAGGACTAATTTACACTCAGGATTTGAGTGGAACTTTCTATTCATCCTCACTGATAATTCCATCATCAGTGGGCTCACTCTAATTTTGTTTTTTTTCTTTTTTTTTCTTTTTAGTGTACTATTGCTTCAGTTGGGATTGTTAAGTGATAACATGAGGTTAAGAAAGTCTCAAAGGGAAATAATTACTTCCACAAATTAACTCAGAAGTCTTTGAGAAATTAATTGGATTCAATTCTTTATCATTGGAATATGTTTTTAAGTCATTTTTTAAAAGATGAGAGAATATATGGTTTAGTCAATAATCACCTGTATTTCCAAAGAGGTCATTAAATTTATGTCAGTCATAAACAAAGGTTATGTTAAAATTTTCAGTGAGAATCTTTGTTTCTCAAAAATCTTTAGAAATTTCTTTCATAATATAACATTTTCTGCTTCAGAGAAGTCTAAAACTAGGTATGTTTTGTTTTTGTTCTTTTAGAGGACATAAGGGTCTTTAAGAGAAATATTTTTATTGTTCTCTATATGTATATATCTATATCTATATCCAAGCTATCTCATCTATATGTAATTCTTACATGTTCAATATCTCTGTTTCTACTGCAAATGTACCTTCTTGTGCAAAAATTGCAAATTGGTTTTTGCTTAGGCCTTAACAAATTCTATTGCGTTCTATACTTTTATTCTTATATTTTGGCTACTTTGCTGAAACTGATTAATTTTAATAACCTCTGAAGATTCCCTTGGATTTCTTGGATGACACTCTATCATCTGCAAATAGTTCTCCCTGTCTTCTTCAATATCATTTTTTTATTCCCTACTTTAAATGGGATGCTTCCCTTGCTAAGTCATTAAAAGTTACACATGATAAATAATCCTTTCAATTTGAGAATCTTATATTTTTCTATTCTTACTTTTAAAAAACACCAATGGTTTATTTGGCTTTTAAATTTTAATGAAAATATATTACTATTTTGGGTGTGTCTTCATATGATCATATAATTTCTTCATTATAATCTTTTAATTTAGCAAACCTCATAGTTTTATTTTGTGTGCTACTCTTATTCATTTTTTGTATAAAATGTTAAACTTATAAACTGAGCTACAAAATATGTTTAAGAAAAAAATATTTTAAGCTTTTATAACATATCCTATAATGAGGATTTATTTTTGTGCTGAAAGTGTTTTTGTCAGTCTGTTTGCTTTTGTGGCTTTAAATTTTTAATTTACTAGCAATCTTATCCCTGTTTTTTCATTACTTAGTGGTTAAATATTTACTATATATTTAATTCTCCTAAGAATATTAGCCTATTCAGAGTTTCCATATATTCCTAAGTGATTTTTAATCATTTTTCTATTGTCTATTTCATTTGGGTTTTCAAATGTGGTGATAAATCATTTCATATTATAATCTAGGTTTTTAAAATTGTACTGTATTTAAATTTATGTCCCATTTCTCATAACTAGTATTATTTGTGCCTTCTCTTTTTTTCATGATCAAATGTAACAAAATTTTATCCATTTTGTTTTTTTTAAATAACTTATTTTTTTCAAATTATGGTAAAATATATATATATTATAAAATTTACTATTTTAACCATTTTAAGTGTACAGTTCAGTGGCATTAAGTACCTTCACATTACTGTGTGACCATTACCACCACCTATCCACAGAATTTTTCATCTTGCAAAACTGAAATTCTACCTGTTAAACATTAACTCCATATTTCTCTCTATCATTCAACTCCTGGTAACCATCATATTACTTTTGTCCTTATAAATTTGACTACACCAACTACCTACCATATATGGATGGAATCATAAAGTATGTGTCTTTTTGACTAACTTGTTTCATTTAGCATAATTTCTTCAAAGTTTATCCATATTGTAGCATGTGTCAGAATTTTCTCCCCTCTTAAGGCTGAATATTAGCCCATTTGTATTTATATACCATATTTTGTTTATCCATTGATCCATAAATAGACATTTAGGTCATTTCCAACCTATTGTAAATACTCCTGGTATGAACATGGGTGTACAAATATCTGTTTGAGTCCCTTCTTTCAATTCTTCTGGTTATATACCCAGAAGTAGAATTACTGGATCATATGGTTATTATGTGTTTATTTATTTATTTATTTATTTATTTTGAGGAATTGCCATACTGTTTTCCACAGTGGCTGCACTGTGTTACATTCCTACCGGTGGTATACAATTGTTCCAATTTCTACACATCCTGGCTAACACTTGTTATTTCTGTTTAGCTTTTTGTTTTTGCTTTTTTAATAGCCATCCTAATGGATATGAAGTGGTATTTCATTGTGGTTTTGTTATGCATTTTCCTATTGATGAATGATGTTGAGCATCTTTTCATGTGCTTATTGTCTATTTATATATCTTCTTTGGAAAAATGTCTATTCAGTTTTATGCATTTTTTAAAATTGAGTTGTTTGTTTTTTGTTGTTATTGAGTCATAGGCATTCCTCATATATTCTGGATATCAATCCTTTATCAGACATATTACTTGCAAATATTTTCTCTCATTCTGTAGGTTGTCTCTTCACTCTCTTGATTGTTTTCTTTGCTGTGCAGATTTTTAGTTTGAAGAGACTCTGAGCAATCTTGAGCTAGAAGAACAAAGCTAGACATATCACACTACTTCACTTCAAAATATATCACAAAGCTATAGTAACTGAAACAGCATAATAGTGGCATAAAAAATACACAGGGACCAATGGGACAGAATAGAGAACCCAGAAATAAATGCACACATTTACCACCAACTGATTTGGTTTTCAACGAAGGCTCCAAGAACACAAATTGGGAAAAGGGCAGTCTCTTCAATAAATGGTGCTGGGAAAACTAAATATCCACATGTAGAAGAATAAAACTATCCCCCATCTCTCACCATATATAAAAATCAACTCAAAATAGATTAAACACGTCAATGTAAGAGCTAAAACTATGAAATTACTAACAGAAAATATAGAGAAATACTTCATGAAATTGGTGTAAGCAAGAATTTTTGGCATACTACCTCAAAAGCACAATCAACAAAAGCAAAACTATAGAAATTAGATCACATTGTTGGGTTTTTATAGGGATTGAATTGAATGTAGATCACTTGAGTAGTGTTTACTTTTAATATTATTCTTTTAAGCCATGGACACAGTATACTCTCCATTTATTTGTGTCTAGTTTAATTTCTTTCAACATTGTATCAGGTGTCAGAATTTTCTTTTAAAGGCTGAATAAAATGTTATGGTATGTATATGCAAAATTTTGTTTATCAGTGTATCTATCAAAGGACATTTAGGGGTTTCCCACCTTTTGGCTATTGTTAATAATGCTGCTGTGAACATGGTATACAAATATCTCTATGTCTTTGCTTTAAATCCATTCTGGTACATATCCAGAAGTGGAATTGCTGGAGCATATGGTAGTTGTATTTTTAATTTTGGGAGAACTACCATACTGTCTTCCACAGTGGCTGTATGAGTTTACATTCACACCAGCGGTGCACCAGGGCTCCATTTTCTCAACTTGTTATTTTATGTGGTTTTTTTTTAATAACAGCCATTTTAGTGGGGTTTGAAGTGCTACCTCATTGTAGTTTTGACTTATATTTTCCTAAAGATCACTTATTTTTTATCTGGTTATTCGATTCATTATTGAAAGTGAAGTACTGAGGTTTCCAGCTATTATTGTAGATCTATTTCCCCTTTTGATTCAGTCAATGTTTATGAAGCTTTGAGGTTTGGCACATATATGTTTATCATTGTTATATGTTCTTGGTGAATTGACTCTTTTATAATTATATAATATCTTTGTCTCTGGAAAGACTTTTTTGACATAATGTCTATTTGCCACCTCAGCTCACTTTTGGTTATTATAGGCATGGAATATCTTTTTGCCCTTCTTTCTTTTATAACTTATGTTCATCCTGGGATCTAAAATAAGTCTCTTTTAGATGATATATAGTAGGATCATTTTTTTAATCCATCTGCAAATCAAAGCCTTTTGATTGAGTAGTTTAATCTTTTTACTTTTAAACTAATAACTGATAGGAGAGACTTTATTTTTTCCATTTTGCTATTTGTTTTTGTATGTCATATATATGTAATTTTGTCTCTGCCATGTCTGCCTTCTTTTGTGTTTAGTTGATTTTTGTGACATGATTTCACTCTATATTTTAGTCCTGTTTTCTATTTCTACAGGTATTTTCTTTGTAGTTTCCATGGACATTTCATCTAATATCCTAAAGTTATAACTATCTAATTTAAATTAATACCAACTTAACTTCAATTGCAAACAAAAACATTACTTCTATGCTTCTCTATTCCCCCCATTTTATGTTACCAATGTCAAAAACATTCTCTTTGTATATTGTATACCCATTGACATAGATTTTTAAATTATTTTATGCATTTATATTTTAAATCCTGTAGAAAATGAATAGTAGAATTAAAAATCAGTGTTATGATAATATAGACTTTTTTTATTTGCTCCTGTATTTAATTATCCCAGAGATCTTTATATGGCTATAAATTACTTTCTGTCATCCTTTCATTTCAGAATGAAGGGATTCTTTTAGAATTTCATATATGTCAGGTCCAAGGTCCAATACATTTCTTCAACCTTTTTTATCTTCACATTTCTTAATCTCTCCCTCATTTTGGAAGGACATTTTTGTAGAATCTATAATTATCTGTCAACAGGTAGTGGTTGTTCCTCTTGTTTTGTTTTGTTTTTTAGCACATGAAATATATATTTACATGTCTTTCTAGCCTCCCAGGTTTCTGCTGAGAAATCAGCTGATAATCTCATTGAAGATGTATTGTACATGACTTGTTTCTTTTCTCTTACTTTATTTAAGATTCCTTGTTCATCTTTGCTTTCAATGGTTTGATTGTAATGTGTCTCAGTTTTGGTTTCTTTGAATTTAACCTATTTGGAGTTTAAGTTTCTTGGATTATAGATTCATGCCTTTCTTAAAATTTGGAAAGTTTGGGGCTATTATTTCTTCAAATAAGCTCTCTGCCATTTTTTTCTCTCTCTTCTCTTTATGGAAGTCCCATAACATATATATTGACACACTTACTGCTATTCCATAAGTCCCTTAGGCTCTGTTCATTTTTCTTCAATTTTTTTCTCTTCAAATTCAATTTTCCAACTGTCTTTTCATTAAGTTTGCTGATTCTTTCTTCTAACTGCTTGAATTGACCCTTTAATGAATTTTTTAATCCAGCTATTTTATTTTTTAGTATCATAATTTGTTTGTTTCTGTTTTTTTATAATTTCTATTTTTGTTGAGACTCTCATTTTGTTTATATATTATTTTCCTGATTCTCTTTGGTTTCTTTTTTCATGTTTTCTCTTCTCTCTCGAATATATTTAAGACAATTATTTCAAACTCTTTCTTTATCAACTCTGCTACCTATGTTTCTTGAGGAATGATTTCTGTAGATTTATTTTGGTACTTTGAATGGGCTATGGTTTCCTGTATCTTTGTGTGCCATATGATTTTTTTTGGTGTTGTTGAAAATTGTACATTTGAAAAAATAGTGACCTCTCCCAGTTTTTGCAGACTGGCTCTGTACAGGGCCTGTCTTTCAATAATTAGCTGGGCTTGCTCTGAGCCTTTAAATAAGCCAAATATGAAAACTTAAGGTCTTGTCAGGTTTTATGATCATAATCTTACCTGGGCCTTCATGTGGCTTTCTCAACTCCTCCATAAACATTTCTGTATTTGAATGTCTTAATTTCTATAGTAGTCACTCCAGCTTTTCCTTGGGGACTTACATGGTCAATTTTATGCCTCTATAAACCATTATTTGCCCTAGGAACATGCAAGTCTATAGTTCTGCCTGCCACTCATGCCATTTTTCCCAGACTAAGATTTAAGTTATGCCACTTTTCCCCACCTAAGCTCTTAGGTGAAACAGATCAGTTTTTCAGGAAGCTTTCAGACAAGTTTAAACATTGCAAATAAGTTCCCCTCTGTTTCCTCTAGTTCAAATTAGGGAAGTGGCTGCCACATTCTTCAGATAAAAATGAGTCATGTTGCGAAGAGGGAGGAGACACCACAAAATTTCATATCATTTTCAAGGTAGTTTTTTCTTGATTGAGTTTTTGCTTGGTTACTGTAGATTGTTGACTTTTTGCAAATTCTGATAAAGTTACTTTAACCAGTCTCTAGTTGCTTTTTGTTTTTGTTGGGTTTTGGTTTTTTGTTAGTTTATTTTTGTGATTCTATATATATATGGGAGTGAAGGATTAGAGCTTCTCAGTTATTCATTTTACTGAGAACACTCTTTTTCTCTTTTTATTTTTGTCAGAGTTTTTAGATGATTACTAATATAGGTAGACTGATGTATCAGATTAATTTAGCTGAAGTATTTAGCTAAAGTTTCCAGCTAAATTGTCATAACCAAAGCATCAGCAGATATTATAATGAAAAAACGTGAAGATGATGTAGGTTTGGCCCTTCTTCATTTTCTACTGGCCAAGGAAGTGGAAAGTGTGGTGAGTGAATAGCCAGTGGAGACGGATCCTTGTAAATCTGGACTGCAATTAGTAATGAAATATGTTGCTTAAAGGCAAAACTACCAAGATAAGAAACTTATCAAAGCCCAATTCATAGCCAGAACAAAAAGTATAGATAGTAAAGCAAAGTGAGATTGCAGCTGAAAAGATTAAAATAAGCAGCAATGTGAGAGGGCAAGACAGATTGCAAGTGGAACCAAGCTGGATGCAAGACACGGACTGAGAAACTTGCTGAAGATTAATGTCAGTGAAGATAAGACTTTGCTAATCCATGTCTCTTATACAGAATGAATGCATTTTGGGGCATGCCCTGGGAGAATGATAGCTTAGAGGAGCTGCCCAAAACTAGGCTGGGCAAGAAGGGGTAGAGAAAGCAAGCATAAATTGTGATACTTGTTTTAAGGAGTAATTAAAAGAAATTAATTTCCTAGAAAGTTAACATGATGTTTTATCTCTTCCAGATTTTGGCAGAACCAAATTTTAAGATAGCTCATCTATTGCGTGAGATCTATATTTACTCTCCACATTGTGCCAGACCTAGGCTGACCCAACTCTTCATTATGATATGTGGTGGATTGTATTTTATCAACTTGGTTATGCTGATACCAATGGCAGACATTTTCTCCCTATGTGGTTCTGTGTTAGACATGGTCAAAAGAAAAACTTGCAAGAAATTTGTAATATGGATATAAATGTCCTACTCACTAGATGCCTAGTCCTCCCTCTGCACCAGCAATGCCCTCAGCTCTTCTACAGATTGTCAATCCTGCTGACCATAGCAGCCCCAGGCCTACCATCAGCTGCTTAACAATGGAGGAATATAATAAATAACTCTGCAGAGGGAACAATTTACCTCAGTTTTTATTAGTTTTCTTTGTGGGGGAGGGTCTAACTCTGGCAGCTGTAATATGCCTGGCATCCCAGAACCCACTGTAGGGTCCAAATTTTATACCCATTTCAGTACTTAAAAAGGGCTTGTTAGCGACATTACACTAAATTCTTCAATTCCCCTTCCAGCTGCTTACCTTCCTAGATTCACCCACAATTGTATAAAGACTTATTTCTATAAGGAATCTATTATTTTATGATACCCCCAATCTTTCTGCTTCTGATGCAATACTAACTCATGCATGTTACTTCTGAATACCCTACCATTGTTCTCTGGCATGGAAGAATGAAGAATTGGAAATTTCTTGACTTTACAATAAACAGTGGTTTTCTATGAGAAGATATTGAGTTAAAAAGGCTTCAGTTATAAACAAGGATTTTTTTCCTCTTTTACTACCTTTATCATGATTCTATTCATATTTCTCAAATATCATAGACATTCATTTTTAGAGTTTATCTTTGACACACAGGAAAGAGTAAAATTAGCCTCAGCAAAAGCTCAGCAGTGGTGCTTATTTGATATATATGGGAAGTAACATGTTCCTCACACTTCTAAGTGCATAGTCTTGCCAGTTTCCCAAATAGGAGCTTATCAGTAAATGCTCCCGTTTGAGTGATTGTGATTGAGAAGAATGAAAACTTATTATTCTAGCACCACTCAAAATTTGACAGTTACCCAGACAGTGTTCATGGCACACTTTTAACCCTGACTCGAGCATTACACAAGTGATCCATGAAACCAAATTTGTACCCCCATAATACTTTGAAATAAATTTTAAAAAAGAACAGATCCATAAGATTAAAATGGAGCTGAAAAATTCCTATCACCTGGTAACATTGTAGCCATCATAACATCGTAGTGCAACTTATCACTCGTATGTTTGTGGCAATGCTGGTGTAAACAAACCCCCTGCACTGCTAGTTGTTTAAACTTTTTAAAAAAATTATAAAGTAAAAAAAATGAAGAATTGAAAAAGCAAAACAAAAAAAAGTGACAGTGGACTACAGCTGACACAGTTAAAATGAAAATTAAGAAATGCTTGAAATTTTTGACCTTCAATGCACAGCATACTTTGAGAACTTTAAATATATATATAAAATTATATTGTATTAAATAATATAAATACAAGTATCTATATAAATTTGTGTAAAATCCATATACCTCATTCTAAGTAGGGTTCAATAAAACCTCAATTAAGAGAACAAACTCAATGAACAACACAGCCTTAAAAATGTTCTACAGTTCCACCTCTAGAATCAACTAAATAGTATTAATAATAGTAGCAGCCAACTTTTCTGAGCACCCACAATTTAAAGCAATGTTCTAATTGCTTTATGGATATAAATTCATGTATTCCTTTTAACAATGAGTGATACCACTCATATTACCTGCTTTGGTAGGTGAGGAAGAAGATACAGAATGTTAAGAAAAGTGTCCAAGGCCACACAACTGGTAAGTGGCAGACCTAAAATAAATCCTGTGCATTTAATCACTATACTAGAGCACTTGTCAGTTCTGTTGAACATACATAATCAAAGATATTCACTGCTCTCTCATTAACAATAGCAAAAAAGAAAATATTACAATGGCTCAGCATTAGGAGATGCTTAATTAAGTAAATTATAAAATATTCATATAGTTAAATATGAACATAAAATAATTCTATGAATAGTTTATAATTTTATAGAGAATGCTTGGGATATAATGTCAAGTAAAGCTTGTTTATATAGGATGATAGCAATCCTATAAAATGTATTAAAAATTATTGAGAGGAAAGATACTAAAGCAGAGAGGAATTATAGGTTGTTCTCTATACATTTTTATGCATTATAAAATTTTCCCAAAGAGAATGTGTTATTTTTATAACAATGAGAAGTATTTTAAAAGCCTGAAGTTTTCAAGATAGTTACATTAGCAAGATAGTTGAATAAGAAGCCCCAGACTTCATTTCCCCACAGAGATACAAACTTAGAAACAATATATATTCAGAAGTCCTTTATGAGACTCCAGAAACAATTAAAAGTCACAGCTGCATTGAAATTAGTAAGAAAACCTAAATTTGCATTTCACTCACAACAGCCCTCCCCCAAGCCAGCATAAATTGGTGAAATCAGAAGAACATGACCAAATTGCAGCTTCTCCCTCAGAAGCAAAAGAGAAGAGCGGAGTGTACATCAAATGTGTTGGCTTTTCAGTGAGGCTATCTAAGGGACTAGTTTTGTCTTACCTGTCTAAAAGCATAGATGGGGAACCAATGTACTTTGGATGACTGAGGGCCACTTAGAACAAAGAAGAGCTCAGCACCAGAAAACCTGTGGCACAGAAACAGAAGGAGCAAGAGATTATGAGATCCTGAAGAAGAAACCTGCAAACCTCTCTAACTGGGAAATACACACACAAGCCAAGAGACAATGCATTTTCAGAAAAGGTTTGAGGAGCCCACAGAATCTCTGACTAGGATAATTGGTAAAGGTCTTCTCCTGTACAAAACCAGTTTTTACAGACTAAGAGAGGTGGCTGTGTTTTTAAATAATCAAATCCTAGCAAAATATAATAAGGTATATAAAGGAACAGAGAAACATGGCCCAATAAAAGGGAAAAAAATTAGTCTCTAAAAACTGACCTGTAAGGAAACAAAGATCTAGAATTTCCTGACAAAGAATTCAAAATATCTTAAAGAATCTCATTGCGCTATAAGATACCTAGACAAACAACTAAACAAAGGATGAACAAAATAACAATATCAGCAAAAAGCTAGAAACTATGAGAAAGATTCAAACAGAAAGTCAGAAGCTGAAGAATAGACTCAGTAAATTGCAAATTTTACTAGAGAGTTTCAGCAGCAGTATCCATTTATTCAGAAGAAAGAATCAGTGAACTTGAAGACAAGTTATTTGAAATTATTGATTCAGAGGACAGAAAGAAAATAAACAAAGAAAAGTCAATGAAGCCTAAAAAACTTATGTGATGCTGTCAAGTGTACCAATATATCCATTATAAAAGTTCAAGAAGAAAACAGAGAAAATAAGGCAGAAAAATATTTGTAGAAATAACAGCCAAAAAAATCCCAAATTTGAGGAAATGAGTGGACACTCAAATTAAAAAAGCTTTCAAAAGACTCCAACTAGGATGAATCCAAAAAAGACTATCCTAAGTCACATTATAATCAAACTGTCAAAACATGAAGACAATGAAATAATCCTAAAAGCTACAAGGAAAAATGACTCACATTATACAAGAGAACTTCCACCAAATTATCAGTGAAATTCTCATTAGATATATTATAGAATTTACAAGATAGAAGCATAAAAACTAACTATAATTATAAAGCTATTAATGGATAAAAATGTAAAAAGATGTAATTAGAGATATCAATAAAGCAAAGAAGGGTATAAATGATTAGAGTTTTTATATAAACCAAAGCTAAGTTGCTATCAGTTTAAAATATATTACTATAACCATAAGATTTCTGTTACATTTTGGTAAACAAATAAACAAACAAACCAACCCCCCCCCACACACACACACACACTCACACATACACACATACACAAAAGAAAAGGTGACATCAGTGACATCAGCAAGATTGCACAGTAGGAAGCCCTGGATCTTCTTTCCCCTCACAAACTCTAATTAAGCAAAAATTCCAGGACAAACTCACTTTGTGAATAATCATGAACTGATTAAAAGATCACTGCACTTCAAGATAATGCCTAAACAGACTCACCAAAGCCAGTAGGGAAATTCAGGACATCCTCTAACCAGAAAACTACCCTAGCACAATGCTGTATGATCAAGAAGAAATTCTCTACCTTCTGGCATTACCCAAGGGAGAGAAGGGATTGGGTTTTTTTGTCCAATACTCCATTTTTCCAAGAGGGCTCCCAGAGAACTTGTTTATGTCTTACCAATCTTGGCACTCTGAGTGGTCTGGCACTGTCTAGCCACATGGGGGAGGATGATGGCAGCACCTGGTATCTACTAGTGATTTTACCTCCTGCTCAGCACAGAGCAAGTGGATAAAAAAATTCAAGCTCTCAGCTCCCACTCAGAGAGGAAAGAAGTAATCCAGGTGTTCAGTACCCTAACTTCTCCATGGATGCCAAAAGAACTATCATATATCTCACTAGTCTTGTCTTAGATAGGTCTAGCACAGTATAGCTAACTGGGGGAATATAAAAATGGTAGTTTGTGTTTGTAGACACCATAGCTACCCCATTCCTGGCTCAGCACAGAATGACTGGGCGAAAGTCACATCTGCTTGCTTCTCCCTGAGGGGAGAAAGAGTTGGTAGAGGCCACCAAAGTCTCTGAATTGGTTGGTGAGAGTGTTCTGTATAAGTCCAATCCATGAAGACTCAAAAAGATGCCTGACTTATTTAATGTATAGACACCAGCACAGTTAAGGAAAATGAAGAAGGAAAATGAAGAATTAGGTAAAGATGTTCCAAAAAAATAAACAAGACAAATATCCAGAAACCAACCTTATATGAAGTATCTAACAGAAAATTAACAATAACCTTCTTAAGATATCATTGAAAACAAATGAAAAAAAGTGAGAATTTCAACAAAGAGATAGGAAGTATTTAAAAGTATCAAACTGAAATTATGGAGCAGAAGAACACATACTGAAAAATTCACTAGGGGAGTTCAACCACAGACTACATCAAGCCAAAGATCAGAAAACTTAATAAAAACTTAATGAAAGATTACCAGAAATAATTCAGACAGAAGAGCATAAAGACAAAAAGAATGAAAGAGAGTGAAGAAAGCTTAAGTGAATTGGGAAACATCATCAAGCTGAACAATATACAAGTGTTCAAGTCCCAGAAGAGGAGAAAGAGAAAGAATTAGAAAGCTGATTCAAAGAAATAATTGCTAAAACTTACAAAATCTATGGAATTAAATGGACATCTAGATCCCATAATCCCAAAGGACACCAAATAAGATGAAACCAAATAAAGGTACGCTGAGACACACTTTAATCAAATTGTCAAAAATCAAGGACAAAAAATTCTGAAAGCAGAAAAAGAAAAGTGACTTGTCACATATAAGGGAAACTCTAGTTTAGGAGTGAGATAATGTAGTCAAAGTACTGAGAGGGAAAATAAAATTGACAACCCAGAATACTATATCTGGCAAAACTCTCTTTTAAAATTAATGGATACATAAAGACTTCCTAGACAAAGAAAAGCTGACTGAGTTCATCGCCACTACACCTACCATACAATAAATGCAAAAGGGAGACCTTCAGGTTAAAATGAAAGATGCTAAACAGCAAGAAAGTAGTATGAGAAAATATAAAACATTGTTAAAGGTAAATATATAGACAAATACAAAATACTGTGTTATTATAATAGTTGTGAGTAAATCACTTTAACTCTAGTATAAAAGTTAGAAGACAAAAGTATTAAAAGTAACTACAAAAATACATTGAATGAAAGTATGAATAAACTATGACAAAAATAACATAAAGTGTATCAAGAAAAGCGAAGTTTTACTATGTGATTGACCTTAAGTTTCTATCAGCTTAAAATAGACTATAGTGATTATAAGATATTTTATGTAAGCCCCAAGGTAACTACATACACACAAAATACTTATGGAATTATCCAAAATAAAAGTTAAAGGAACCAAAGCATATAAATGCTTAAAATCAACAAAATATAAGGAAGATAGAAAAAAAGTTAAATACAGTCAAAAGAACTACAGAACTAAATGAAAACAACTAACAAAAAATGGCAATAGTAAATCCCCCCTATCAATAATTATTTGAAATGTAATAGATTAAACTCCCTAATCAAATGGTATAGAATAAGTGATAAAAAAATGAAAAACAAGACCCAATTATGCAGTGTCTGTAAGAAACTCCCTCTAGATTTAAGATACATATAGGGTAAAAATAAAGAGACAGAGAAAGATATTCCATGCAAATTATAAGCAAAAGAGAGCAGAAGTGGATACACTTATATCAGAAAAAACAACTTTAGATGAAAAGCTGTGATAACAAAGAAGGTCATTTTATAATAACAAAGTTAATCCCACGGAAGATATTTAATACATTTGTAAATATATATGCCCTGAATAATAAATATCAGAGCTCCTAAATATATAAAGCAAACACAGATAAAACTGAGAGAGAAGTAGACAGCAAAACAATAATAGTAGGAGACTCAATATCACACTTTCACGAATGGACAGAAAATCAAGAGAGAAGATAAAAAAAAAAAAAACAGAGGACTTGAATAATATTATAGACCATATTGACCTAACAAACATATACAGAACACTTTGCCCAAAAGCTACAGAATAAACGTTTTTCTCAAGTGCTTATAGACCTTTTTCCAGGATAAATTTTGCCTGTTAGGTCAGAAAACAAGTTATAACAAATTTAAGGTTAAAATCATACCAAGTGTATTTTCTGATTGTGATGGAATACAACTAGAAATCAATAGCAGAAGGAAAGCTGAAAAATTAGCATTGGTGAAAATTAAACAGTATATTCTCAAGCAACCATTGGGTCAAAGAAATCAAAAAAGACATTAGAAAATACATTGAGACAAATGAAAATGAAAATACAATAAACTAAAACTTGTGGGATGCAGCAAAGGCAATACTAATAGGAAAGGTCATAGCAATAAATACCTACATTAAGAAAACAGAAAGATTTCAAATAAACAACCTAAATTTACACCTGAAGGAACTAGAAAAAGAAGAAACTAAGTCTAAATTTAGCAGAAGCTGGAAATAACAAAGATTTGAGCAGAAATAAATGAAATATAAAATAATAGGAAAAAATCAATGAAAATAGGAGTTAGCTTTTTGAAAAGATGAACAAAATTGACAAGCTTTTATCTGGACTAAGAGAAACATAGAGAAGACTAAAGTAAATAAAATCAGAAATGAAAGGAGATACATTAACAATTGATTCACAGAAATAAAAAAGATCACAAGATACTATTATATTCCAAAAAAAAACTAGGTAACTTAGAAAAAATGGATACATTTCCAGAAACTGACCAAGAAAGAGTAAGTTATAAAAAAATAGAAAAGTCTGAACAAACCTATAATTCGTATGAATAGTGAATCAGTCATTAAAAACCTCCTCCAAAAAAGAAGCCCAGGATGCAAAAGTACTCAAGAAAATTCTAGCAAACCAAATTCAATAAAGCATTAAAAGGATCCTACAATATAATCAGTGAGATTTATCACTAGGATGCAAGGATGGTTCAACTTAAGAAAGTCAACTAATTTGATATAATGCATTAGCTAAAATAAAGTAGAAAATTGCATTACCCTCTCAATAGATGCATAAGCATTTTATAAAATGTAATAATATTTCTTGATAGAAACTATTAATAATTAGGAATAAAAGAATTGCACCACAACATAATGAAGACCATATATAAAAGCTCACAGCTAACATCATACTCATTGTGAAAAATTGAAAGCTTTTCCTCTACGATCAAGAATAAGGTAAGAATGATCACTCTTGCCACTTCCATTCAATACTACTGAAAGTCCCAGCCATGGCAATTAGGTAAGCAAAAGAAATGAAATACATACAAATAGGAAAAGTAGGGAAAACCTTAAAGATTCAATTTAAACATAAAACTGTTACAACTAATAAAGAAATCTGGTAGTTTCAGGATATAAAACCAACACTCAAAAAACAATTGCATTTCTATACACTAAACTATCCAAAAAAGAAATTAGGAAAATAATCCCATTTACAATAGCACCAAAATTAATAAAATACATAGGAACAAACCTAATTAAGGAGGTTACAGACTTATATAATGATGATGAAAGAAATTAAACAAGACACAAATGAAAGGACAACTCCTCATTCATGGATTAGAAAATTTAATGTTGTTAAAATATTCATACTATTCC